>NC_057938.1:1827327-1867327 GCF_018555375.3 Anguilla rostrata | reverse complement strand
CCGACAGCGCCGCCGCCCATGAAACACTTCTGTAAAAACCACAAACAAAGAACATGAACTCACGCTGATTACAGTCGACACACAAGGTGAGCACGCCCGCCAGAAACTTGAAAGAAACAAAAAAAAAACACAACAACACATTTACAAATTAATCTACGCCCATTTTCTAAAAATAGTGACATTTGTCCAGACTTGCAGTGACAGTGCTGGACGTGTTTCAGTCATTAAGTGTTTTTCACCTCCACACCCACATCGGTGCGCTGCACAGAGGCAGCCAGATTGGGCTCAAACAAACGCAAATATATTTTTAGTAAATATCTGGTGTCACACTCAGAATAACTCCCAGCTGAACCCTTCCTCTTCACAAACGTCAAGAAGCATAAAAGCATCACGATGGCATCTAAACTCATCATGAAAACAGATTTCAAACACTGAAATGTGTATCGTTGTCTAACATCATCTTAAAATGCTGATGAATATGTGCCATCAACTACTATATATATTCATATAACTAAAGTTATTCTATCCTATTCTGTTCCATTCTAACATTATTTTGCACATAGCTTCCATATTAGACACATAGCAGTTGTAACACACATTAGCTATGCCTCCTGGCTACTAACAATCATTTTGGATTTCAATACAATTGTGTTTCAGGAACCAGTTTGCAAACCCTCCCTTACCCCCACACGAAACGAAACCCAGGTCTAAGGCTCAGCCTTGCCCGCCGGCCTGTTTGTAACTAGTTTTTCAGCCGCCAGCCAACCAAAACCCTGAGAAAAAACTGCTGAGAATTATGGGAGAAATATCCACACAGATTAGGCAGCAGAGGGAGGGGTGGACAATAACATTTCACAATGTATTCAGTTGAATGTCCTAATTTAAATTCTTTATGTATATAAATACACACACACACACACACACCTACACACAAGTACTCACGCATGCACTCACACACGCACATACACATTCTCTCCCTCTGAACCTCAGCTGACGTGCTGTGAGCGTTCTGGCACAAAATGGCTGCCGTGCATCCCCCAGGTGGGTGCTACACTTTGGTGGAGGTTGAGGCACGTTCCTCCCTCATCACTGTAAAGTGCGAGAAAAGCACTACATCAATGCAAATAATAATAATAATAATAATAATAATAATAATAATAATAATAATAATTACTGAAAGACAAAGCTTTACTGAAACACAAAGCTTCACAGAAACACAAAGCTTTCCGGTAACATAAGGCATCTTTAAAACACAAACTTTTACCAAAATACTAGACTTACTAGGAATACTACACCGAAACACTGGCTTCGCTATGGAGCCAAAATGTATTCCCAAACACAACTACATGGACAGAACACCTGCTTGGCAAATCCACAGGGATAAAGGGTGTGGTTGGGTGGGGCTTTGGTCAACTTTTTGATGGTGTGTACACTGAAGACAAAAAACTGATCTAAATACACTCACAGCATCACTAGCTAATTCTTTTTCTTCAATTTTGCTATTAAACATGAATATCTGCAGTGCTCCCACTATTTCAACAAAAACAAATTAAATCCCAAAGGATAGGCATGTGTTTATTTGACCTCCATGCTCACAGTCTTAAGCCTTAAGTTAATTCAGGGAAAAAATAAAATGACTCTTATTCCAGCCAGGCCTAAGCCTCCACTGTCTGTATGCCCAGACACAACGGAACCCACAAGAACCCCGGAGTCAGCCGGCCTCTGTGACATCACAATCCAGCCCATTCCGTGCGAAATGGAGCCTGGCCAAAGGGTTCCAAGCACGCAGGAGGAAGTGGCCCTTCGCATTAACAGGGCAGCTGATGGCTAGGCTAGGTGAGGGACTTTGTGGTGCAGACCGTAGGGGCAGCCTTTAAGAGCCACGCAAGACTCCCCCCCCCCCCCCCCCCCCCAAGTGGGTGGGCGTGAAGTCTCCTCCATGGCACCTTCTGAGCTTGGCATCTCTTCTCTATCTGTCATCCTTTCCTTACTTTCAGCCTGTCTGAATGAAGCAGCAGATATGGAAGGAAGGCAGGCTGTCCTGTTCCTCTTTAAAACAGATAAAAGTGCAGCGCGGGTCATCGGTTGGGCAAGAACGCCCGTTCAGTGGCATCGGGGCAGGAATGGGGCAGCGGTGGGGGGGGGGCGTACTGAACCGAAACTGAAGGGCACCACCTCAGTCAGTTTTGCTTTGGGAATCTCCCAAATGGGGAAGTTTAAGTGAGACCGGTAACTTGTTGTTAGCTTCCTCTTTTTTATTAAAAAAAAAAAATCTTGCATTAAGGGGAAAGAGAAGGGGAAAAACAGCAAGACTAAATAAGTCTCAGTTTCTATGAGCTGAGAAGTCAAAAGACATGATGGAAAGTCTCTGAGAAACACAGCAGAGAGTGTGTGTGTGTGTGTGTGTGTGTGTGTGTGTGCATGCGTGTGGTGTGTGTGTGTGTGTGTGTGTGTGTGCATGCGTGTGGTGTGTGTGCGTGCGTGTATGCGTGTGTGTGTGCGCACGTGTGTGTGTGTGTGCTTGTGTGTGTGTGAGTGTGTTTGTCTGTGTGCGTATGCATGTGTGTGTGTGTGTGCGTGTGTGTGGGATCTGAATCCACTGAGCTTCCTATGGCTGTGGGTGTGTAGTGCAGCCATCTAAATGGAAAATATACGCTCTTCTGAGGGGGTAAATTCCCTGTTTTGTTAGCAGGTGTACGGCTGTGATGACATCTGGTTTAAAGGGTAGGCTGTTAAACTGTACCATTTCAACCAAGGCATGAAAAAACAATGTTTCATAACATGAAGTCTGAAATCAGTTAATGGGAAAGAACATAGTAAACCTGTCCGTCAGGTTGTGTACGCACGGTCTATTTTTATTTATATTTTGAATATTACATTTTTAATTATCAGTGTTTAAGGTGAACTCATGCTGTTACAAGGGGAGAACGAACTGGCGAACACAAAGCTGCCTTCTGCTCATGAACGCGCCAGTCATTTGTGATCGTTCCTGCGCCCAGCCAGGGGCAACCAAAGCAAAAGGCGGTTCATGTGCGTGCGCCTTTAAATAGTTCTGACGCTGGATGTGCCGATGCGAACGCGTATTGAACAAACACCGCGTCCCCTCCCTCGCGCGCGTCATTCTGTCTCCGTACCGACACCCAACCTCCCCCCGCGCGCTCGCTCTCTCTTAAAAAAAAAAAAAAAAAAAAGACGCTGTATGGCGTGCTGATGCTGACAACTGATGTTTTTTGTGAAATTTATGATCACAGAAAACACGCCTGCTATCAGAGGACAGTTAGGTTGTTTTGGGAGAAAAACTGAATCGTATTTACAAAGTGATCTTTTTCATTTTCTGTGCCTCTCTCCCTCTCTTTGACCCTGGATTTGCTATGACATCAAACCACAATGCACCGCACTGTTTGCAGTTTACCACACTCTCCATGGCAATAAGCGCTAGCACAACCCCTTATTCAAATAGAACCGGAAGAAAACGTCATTTCTGTCCAATCTGGCCGCTCTGAAATGACATAATGGAATTCAGAAGGATAGAAAAGCCTGGGACGGCCCGCCCCCGCTCGCAGAAACCGTCTTTCGCGGAGAGCGAGTCACAGCGCGAGGATTCGGAGCGTGGCTTTCTGCGCCAGCTGCGAGAGATCAGTTTCAAGATAAAGGATATGTGTCATTGTTTACAAGGAAAAACATCGTCAGGAGGGATATAATCATTTTTTACTGAAAACGGAACAGGAAGTCGGATAAATACACTCGAATCGAAGTCTAAAGACTAAAGTGCAACAAACAGAAACTTGTTGGAAACGAGGAAGTGTAGCTCACTTGCTAACTAGCTATAAGCTAAGGAAAGCTGAGAAAAAATAAGTATAAAAAGACTTTATAATTGTTTTTTCCCATTGGTTTGGCAGACAACTGAACAACACTTTATCATCGGAGCTGAAAGCTCTATTTACCCCTACATGCACGAGGGGTTAGAATGGAAACGCCCTTCTACCATGATGATGTGTTGAATATTACTGGGAGAACCACGCGCGCTTACTCTTCCAACAGGATGATGAAAAAGGATATGAGTTTAAACCTCACGGACACAAGTTCAAACCTGAGGCCGAGTCTCAGAGACGCCGAGGGGATCCTGAACTCTCCGGACCTTGGACTCCTGAAACTGGCCTCTCCGGAACTGGAGAGACTGATCATTCAGTCTAATGGCATGGTCACTACGACGCCGACCTCGCAGTTCCTGTTCCCAAAGTCTGTTAGCGACGAGCAAGAGTTCGCGGAGGGCTTTGTGAAGGCGCTCGAGGACTTGCACAAGCAGAACCAGCTGAACGGCGGCACGTGCGCGCCGACCGGCGGTCTGGACCTCAGCACGAGCGCGGCCCCCGTCACCGTGCACACGGACCTGCCCGTGTACACCAACCTGAACAGCTACGGTAACAGCCCCCTGGGGACCACGGTGAACTACTCTACGGACACGGTCCCCTTCCCGCCGCCCCCCTCGCATCCCCTGAGCGCGCAGCAGCGCCTGCACTCCCTGAAGGACGAGCCGCAGACGGTCCCCGACGTGCAGAGCTTCGGCGACAGCCCGCCGCTGTCGCCAATCAACATGGACACGCAGGAGCGCATCAAGGCGGAGCGGAAAAAGCTTCGCAACAGAATAGCCGCGTCCAAATGCCGAAAACGCAAGCTGGAGAGAATATCGCGGCTCGAGGACAAAGTTAAGTCTCTTAAGACACAGAACACTGAACTGGCCTCCACCGCGAGTTTGCTGCGGGAACAAGTTGCCCAGCTCAAACAGAAGGTCATGAACCACGTCAATAATGGATGCCAGCTCCTGCCACACCAAGTCCAAGCTTACTAGAGGATTAAGGGGCGCGTCTCCGGGTCCATTTGGATCTGCATAAGCGCGATTCATTCCTGACTCAATTGCCTTGACTCTGTACTGAGCACTGTATTTCAAATGCCGACATTCACAGAAAGGACACTGTCGAGTGACGCGCGGAGATATAAGTTGAAGACACGTTTACAAATATTTTAGAAAAAAAAAATATTGTAAAGCTTAAACAGAATTCACCTTACTTGCCTCTCTCGAGAGAAACGGTTTGGTTCCATGTGTTCATATGTTTTATTTGACAGTAGCCTTCGCTGAATTTCGAAGAATTCATCTGAAAAGGGAAAACAAGTATATGCATGTTATAGTGACAAACTCGATGAATACCAACTATCATCTGGGTGTCATTGAGCGCATGCCGTTTACATGTATGTCTGACTTGTTTACAAGCACTTATAAACGGATAAAATGTCCATTTTATACAAAACGTAACTGTACAGTGTCCTATTACAGTGTTTTAAAACTTCGCAGATTGTTTTCTGTTTAACGTATTTGTGTGTGCCGTTTTTTTCTTTTACATTCCGTATACATATGTATATATCAATCTTGGATATTGCGTTGTACAAGTGTTAAATAAAAATACTGAACAACTTCACCTCCTCGCAATTTTAGTTGTTTTTACGTAGGCTGTGTTTGTGTTGCGCTGTTAGAATCGGGGAAAGGTTACGCAACGCTTCTGGGCAGATGGGAAATGGGCTGTCCACACAAGCTATGGATCTCACCTTCTTAAAAGAACGTTTATGAAATATGGGCCTTGCAAAGTTTACACCGAGTCCTGTTTATGCGCTATGGATAGAATATGTTTGCTTTCAAAGTTTTTGTCTAATTAATGTGTTGGCTATTAGATCACCACAGAAATGCCCGTGGTCATGCGGGAAGTCAAGCCTGATCGGCGTTTTATTTGCCTCGCACTGAATACAGTGAGGAGCTAAGCAGACGAAAAAAGAAATCGATATTTGTAAGAAGCCGTGTATTTAAAATTTATAAGGTCGTTGTAAATAAGAAATGACTTTTGTATTTCCCGCAACAACCCAAGCGTCAAATGTCCTTCTGGAAAACCATCGGAGTTGTTTTCATACAGATTGAATATAGGAAGATATTCTACGCTCTACTTCCAAAGAGTTCTAACGCAAACGAGAACCATTTTTTGGAACTACGTGGATTTGATTCTATGGGTGTTGCAAGACTTACACAGTTGGTATTAAATATTGAAAAAGCTTGTGGCACTAAAAACGTAGTCCCAATCCACGGGTTCTTTCAAATCAAGATTCTATTCCAGCCACAGAAAGACAGAATTCTTTTTTTGAGAGTGACGATTTTAATAGATTTTATATGCCAGTAGTTAAAGGCACTGAACAGGTAGAATACAACAAAGTCATGTCGGTTCAGGAACAGATTGAAAAAATATATGCTTATTTTATTGTTGTTGTTATATATTCATATGATGAACCGGTTCCTGACCCCAAAAGTACGAGACAGTAACTACTAGGACACTTTGGCCCTTTTCTGAAGATAAAGAGGGAACATTGAGTCTCTGACCGACTTCAGGCGATATTACGCCCTCTAGTGGCTATTCTTTATCCGACACATCTGTAGTCAGCCTCCAAAAATCCTGGTTTACACAGTCCACACCAGAATAACGCGAGACTTGAAGAACCGAAGCCGTTTTGATATACAGAACCCGCAAACAAACAAAATATGATCAAAAGGGGCAGGTGGTTCACCTGGGTCATAAATGTACAAACAACAATTACATTAGCATTAAACTAGGCCTAAACCAGAAATAGGTATTTACATTTTTGGCCAATCGGTTGGTCGCAGATCTTTAAAATGTTAGGGCCAGAAATTCGGTGGGAGGAGGGGCGTTGGCACGTGTGACCTAAAGGGGGGGGATTCCCATGATAGACAGAGGCCGTCAAAAAATATTAGGACACAGGTTTTTGCTGGGGTAGTGGGGCATAACACGAGATCTTTTCATGTGGCCCAAAATCCCCAGTGGCGCCCCTGGGCATTGGGTCAGTTTTGAAAGAGCTCAGCGAGCTCTGGAACTCGACTGGGTGAGTCACAGCAGAGGCCTCCGAGAGCCAAAGCTATCTTTAGAAAAAAGTAAAACAACTCATGACTCCAGCGCTGGCCCCAGTGAGGCTGAGGGGACAGCTAGCGCAATGCTAACTGCACTGGCCCCAGTGAGGCTGCGGGCACAGCTAGCGCAATGCTAACTGCGCTGGCCCCAGTGAGGCTGCGGGCACAGCTAGCGCAATGCTAACTGCGCTGGCCCCAGTGAGGCTGCGGGGACAGCTAGCGCAATGCTAACTGCGCTGGCCCCAGTGAGGCTGCGGGCACAGCTAGCGCAATGCTAACTGCACTGGCCCCAGTGAGGCTGCGGGCACAGCTAGTGCAATGCTAACTGCACTGGCCCCAGTGAGGCTGCGGGCACAGCTAGCGCGATGCTAACTGCACTGGCCCGAGTGAGGCTGAGGGGACAGCTAGCGCAATGCTAACTGCGCTGGCCCCAGTGAGGCTGCGGGCACAGCTAGCGCAATGCTAACTGTGCAGGCCCCAGTGAGGCTGAGGGGGCAGCTAGCGCAATGCTAACTGCGCTGGCCCCAGTGAGGCTGCAGGGACAGCTAGTGCAATGCAAACTGCGCTGGCCCCAGTGAGCCTGAGGGGACAGCTAGTGCAATGCTAACTGATCACACTATGTGGAAATTCACGTGACTAATTTAAATCCCACATTTGAATTTAGATTTCTCAAGTGGGGGTAAAAAAAATAAATAAAGTTGACACAGTAAAGCCAGTGAGGGACATCCATTTCAGTATTGGCACGTTACCATGACCCAAGTCACTAATGAACCGGGAAACAGGAGCTTATTGACAGCACAAACTTTTATTTTTGACTTTATTTATTGTTCCACAACATGTACAGCAGCTCAGGAAATGCTCACAATCTAACATTTTGACACAGTTCATTTTTTTCTCACTGTAATTGTAACTGCTAAACTGAATAATGAATGTTTTTTCTTTTCTTAAATATATTTTATTTCCATAAAACAAGTGTAAAAATCTATGTAAACCAAGTCAAAATCTGCAGTATTGTGCAATTCTTCATTTGATGCATGATGTACGATCGCAAAAACATAAAAATGATATAACAGGTAAGAAAAAATTCTGAAAAGAGCAACACTCGAAGGAAAAAATAAATAAAAAAGTTGTCATAAGTCATCAGGAATGGTCTACTAGAGCATATTCCCCACAGAACGCGCGCACACACACACACACGCTGAGAACAGTTTTGCACACACTTCGTGCGTGACCCTTGTGGTCCTGCCCAACGCGTCTTCCTCTGTGTTTTTGGCTGGACCGCACACGCGAGAGCCGGAACCCAGACCTGCCGCGCGGATCTCGGAGGACCGCACTGCGCTCCTGGAGCGGAGAACCTCGAGCCCCAGAAACCGCCCCATTCCACCGCCAGCGCGCGCGATGGGCAGAGACCCCTGGGGCGTCCCGATGGGCAGAGACCCCTGGGGCGTTCCGATGGGCAGAGACCCCTGGGGCGTCCCGATGGGCAGAGACCCCTGGGGCGTTCTCCACGTGTTTCAGAGTAACAGTCTTCTGGCTTTTATTACATTTCAGGAGATTTCTTTCCAGGTTTGTACTTTTTAATTGAACTGAATTACCGTCACCAATATATTCAGTCGATCCGAACGGACTACGAGGAAGGTAAAATAGCAGAACAGCAGCGATTCCACGTTTGTAACATCTAAGATTACCACAGATCTACCACAGTACCTGTTCTACAAGCAGTATTTACCAGGACACAGCTCCTTCAGTGTGAGATCATAGGGTTTGTATTTTTTTTTTTTTTGAAACCTAAAAAAGAGGCGAAGCTGTCAAAACATTGATTTTAACTTCCTGTCTCATCTCCCCGTCAGGTGCTGCGTTGTTTGACATAGTTCAGCTGGTGCAGATGTCACCCACTCACTTCCAAAGTCAACACCAGCCTGAACCCAGACTCAGCTAATCAACACCAGACTGAACCCAGACTCAGCTAATCAGCACCAGACTGAACCCAGACTCAGCTAATCAACACCAGCCTGAACCCAGACTCAGCTAATCAACACCAGACTGAACCCAGACTCAGCTAATCAACACCCGCCCGAACCAGACTCAGCTAATCAGCACCAGACTGAACCGACTCAGCTAATCAAAACCAGCCTGAACCCAGACTCAGCTAATCAACATCAGACTGAACCAGATCAGCTAATCAACACCAGACTGAACCCAGACTCAGCTAATCAACACCAGACTGAACCCAGACTCAGCTAATCAGCACCAGACTGAACCCAGACTCAGCTAATCAACACCAGCCTGAACCCAGACTCAGCTAATCAACACCAGACTGAACCCAGACTCAGCTAATCAACACCAGCCTGAACCCAGACTCAGCTAATCAGCACCAGACTGAACCCAGACTCAGCTAATCAACATCAGACTGAACCCAGACTCAGCTAATCAACACCAGCCTGAACCCAGACTCAGCTAATCAACACCAGCCTGAACCCAGACTCAGCTAATCAGCACCAGACTGAACCCAGACTCAGCTAATCAACACCAGCCTGAACCCAGACTCAGCTAATCAACACCAGACTGAACCCAGACTCAGCTAATCAACACCAGACTGAACCCAGACTCAGCTAATCAAAACCAGACTTAACCCAGCAATCAACAGCAGACTGCACAGACCCGACCAGTCAAACTCCACACGCTGCAGGTCCCCCAGAACGAGGCCCCTCACCCTCCCGTTCTAACACAAAGCACTGCCACATACCTGCCGATGAACACTTGCCCTACATCTTTAAACGGTCAAAAAAAAAACTCCCACGCTGTAAAAATGTATTTTCCATTTTTTTAAATATTGCTTTATAAGTACAGTCATTCACAAGCAGTAATAGAACGAAAAGAAAAGATGCTTTGTGTTCGTTTTTTTGTTTTTTGTTCTTTTTTTGCAAACCTGGAGTCATTTCAGCACAATTCACACAAATGACTAAAACCTATGTACAATTCTGTTTATTTACAGCAAGGAAGACTATTGGGAGGGCAGAACTGGAGAACCACCAATAGTGTCTAGAGTTTACTGGACCAGGAACAAGGAGTGATAGGAGAAGATGGACCAATGTCAGAGGTCAGGGGTCAAGGGCGATGCTTACAGCAAAGGTCAAGCAGGGAAAGGACTCGACTACATGTGTAAAAACAACAGAATTCAATACGTCACAATAATCATAATTATAACACTAGTGCTCTCTCAAAAATGTACCACTAGACTAAAGCTCCGGAAACATTATTGTACCTAGGCAACAGTCCCTAGGCTGCAACAGTTGCCTAGGAACCCTAAGGTGGGTTCCTTCTCCAGCAAATCCACTATCACAGCCCAACACACGGAACCCCCCCACCCCCCCATGATGGGTAACTATGGAAACGGGCCCCTCCCTTTCACGGTTATATCCCGTTATTCCACATCATAACTACTCTCCCATAATTCATCATGCTCTGAGGTGGGAAATAATTTCAGTATGAATAAGTGTTTGTGTGTGTACGTGCATTAGTGTGTATACAGATGTGTGTGTACGAGCGTGTGTCCAAGCGTGTATGTGCATATATGTGTATGCGCATTTGTGCGTACTTGACGCCTGTATACACCCGTGTGTGTGAGTGTGTGTGTGAGAGCACAGGTGCATGTGAGCGTGTATATACGTGGATGTGTACAGGTGTGTGTGAGGAGGTCCTAGCATTGTGACAGGTGACAGGTGAGGGGCGTGGCCAGACGAAGTGAACAGTCCATGTCATTGGTTAGCCTGGAACTGTTTTTGGTCACGGAAAGATCGGGAATGAGGCATTCCTTTCCCAAACCTGCGGAGAGCAGCATGGACTGATCGAAACTCACAGTCACCCGCCCGATGGGCCTTCTGGGGGAATCTCACAGTCACCCGCCCGATGGGCCTTCTGGGGGAATCTCACAGTCACCCGCCCGATGGGCCTTCTGGGGGAATCTCACAGTCACCCGCCCGACGGGCCTTCTGGGGAAATCTCACAGTCACCCGCCCGACGGGCCTTCTGGGGAAATCTCACAGTCACCCGCCCGACGGGCCTTCTGGCTCCCAGCAGCCCACAGACCGCCAGCTCCCTTCAGCTGAGCCGAGCCACGGACCCAGTGGACCCAGCAGAACCCACGCCCAGCGGAACCTTCAAAACCCGCTCCCAGCAAGATCCCGGTCCATCAACCTGAGTGACAGCTGTCACAACCTCCCGCAGCTGAACAGCTGCCATCACTCTCACCCCCTTTCCCCCCACCTAGCGTGGAGCACGACGCAGACGTCAAAAGTGATACATCACAAAAATAAATAAATAAATAAGACTAATAAATAATGATCTCATATACAGTATATACGTCTGCATTTAGTGTTGGGTGACTGATGGACTGGCATTCAGTCCCCTTAATAAAGTCTATGACTGCGGGGGTTCCATGTGCCCAGTTTAAACTGCAATCTAAAACAGTTACAGCTGATCACAGACCACAAATAAAACCATTCACAGAACTCGGTTTAAAAAAATGACAATAAGGAAAGAAACTGCATCTGCTGAGCACCACAGCCCCCCCTAAGAGGGGGGGGGGGGGGACAGGACACCACATGTTAAACACTGCATTCTGGGTACTTGTCCAAGTTCAGGTGCGCTACATTGTGTTTTGTGTAATAAAGCCCTCCCAACCAAGCGGGGGCGCTGTATCGTACTTGGCGCTTGCATTCCACTTCTACAGTGAAAGAGAACAGGACAATGATGGTGGATTTCCAACTGAGCACAAACAGAAAAGGAGCATATTGGTGTTTTTTTGGGGGGGGGGGGGGGAAGAGTGTGGACAGCTCTGGGACGAAAAAGCAACAAAATGAGAGAAATCTGTGAGACATATCGGTAATATTTACACAGTAATATGTTCATATTTTGAAATTTCACCACTCATCTATTCATATTTCTAATATTTCATTTTCTTATGTGGATTCTTAAATATATACCTTTAGATATATAATATACTGCGCATGTATTTACACCTTTCAAAAGACAGTTGCAAGATCCCCCCCCCTCCCCGCCTCCCCGCCCCCCCAACTTAAATTTCTCTCAACAGAATTTCAGTACTGAAGTACAGGCCTGTATACTTCAGGTAACTGGTGAGTCTAAATGGGCTGAATGGCCTGTTCTTATCCCTACAATGTCTTGCCTTCATTTTGTTCCAACTGGCCTTTTATTCTTACAGTGGATATGAGCTTTAGAATATACTAAATAAAGTAACATAGTGAATTTAGCAATGTTAAAATACTGAGTTTGGGGAGAGGGGAGGGGGGTATATGGCTCCCCAGTGATTCAGTTAATAAAGGTGTTCACCATGGGTCCAGGCTGGGCCCAATAGCCCAGACGCGGTCAGACAGGGACTCTGCAGCAGTTGGCTAAAGTCAGCCTGGGACTTTGCAGATTATCCTTTACACTAGTGCCCCCCTAACCACTCACCAAGGTACCTTCAGGCGTGTACGAAACGCATGAGGTGAAAGGGGGTAGGGTGTAAGGCGTACGGGGTGGGGGACAGTTTTTTTTAAGGTAGTGGGGGTCTGAAAAACATTTCTAGCTTTAAAGGGTAACTTCACCGAATATTTAATACCAAATTTCAATAATTTAGCAGAAAATGCTGATAAATTTGCATGTCGTTCCTTACCTTGAGGTTCAGCAGGCAGGTATGATGCCTCAGACACACTGAAGGCTGTAATATGCTGCTGAAATGCCAAAAATTCAACATTCCTCCATGTCTGACAGCAGAAAAACTACAACTTCCTTCCATTGAAAGTTCTTTTCTAGTTTTGCACTCTAATACCCACAATGCACTATAGAGCTGGTGCTGCCACTTCCTTCCTGTCAGCTCCAAGCTAGCACACAGCCACAATACATGCAAATTAAAATTTTACACAGCCAGACAATCTAGATTAGAGCACAAAGATCCGACACCATCTACAGTGTGGCTAAACAACTGTTTGTGTTTCTGTATTAAAGTGATCAAGAATGTTTTTAATGTAATTTGCAGATGTGGCACAATGAATTCTGGGAATTGTAGGAGGGCCAGGCAGCACAAAGCTGGTAAAAAAGAAAAAAAAACCCAGACTATTAGTTGAAAAAAGCTGTTTTTCTCAACAATGATACTGACTGCAGCACAGGCACGGGTTTAAATTTCGGATTGTCGGTGAAGTTTCCCTCTAAGGCCACTGCTGGAGGTCATGGCAGGAGGCTACTTATGGGGACTGGATTTAGTGTGACACCCCTCCGGGGGGGGGTGGGGGGGGCAGTGCAGGGAGTCTGAGGTAGGGGCAGGGCGTGGGGTTGGGGTTGGGGTTGGGGTGCAGGGGCGGGGGGGGGCGAGGGGGCGATCTTTAGCAGGCGCAGTCCTGCTGTGGGGCAGCCGGCTGCTCGGTGAGCTGGGGCCCCTGTTTGGCCCCCGTGACCGCGGGGTCGGCCGCGTCCAGGCTCTCCGACATCTTCTCGCAGATGATGTCCACCAGCCGCTCGAACGTCTGCTTCACGTTGATGTTGTCCTTGGCGCTCGCCTCAAAGTACTCGAAGCCTGGGCGGGAAGTGAAGAGCCAGTCAGGAGCCAGAAATGGTCCTAAATCCCTTCTTTGAAAATTGGTCAAATACAGGTGATAATGGGTTTATTAACCTGCCGTAGGAACAAGAAATGTGATGGAAGTAAACGTGGCTGTGGACTTTTTTGCAAGGACACCAAAAAGAATAGATAAAAATTAAAAAGGGTCGTCAAACGTCCCTCTTGATAAGCTTTCGGTGATATCAAAACTGATATCACAGATGTGTGTGAATGTTGATATCAGAGATGGGTGTGTGTGTGTAAATGTTGATATCAGAGATCTGTGTGTGTGAGAGTGTTGATATCACAGATGTGTGTGAATGTTAATATCACAGATGTGTGAGTGTTGATATCATAGATGTGTGTGAATGCTGATATCAGAGATGTGTGTAAATGATCCACAGTTAGAATACAAGCCTGAGGCTGGGTAGGCTGGGACTCACCCAGGTGATCCGCCAGTTGCCGACCCCTCTCCGCTGCCACCACCCGCTCGTCCTCCATGTCACACTTATTTCCCACCAGCAGCACCTGCGCGTTGTCCCAGGAGTACGTCTTAATCTGCGTGGACCTGTGGAGGACCAGGAGGGAACGGCACAGAGGGAGAGATCAGCCCATCCTCACACACAGAACACAGAACTCTGAGCATAGAACACAGGACACAGAACTCTGAGCATAGAACACAGGGTACAGAACACAGAACTCCAGGCACAGGTTAGAGAACACACAATCGCTGGCACAAAACACAGGTGAGATAACTGTAAACCTGCACTGTCTCCATCACTACACCCTTAATCACAACAGTCTAAGGCCCCGCTCATGCTTGCTTTTTTATTCATGGTGCACACGCCTTTCTGAAAAAGCCCACAGGCATCAACACTCTGTGACCGCCGTCTGAACAAAAAGAAATCCGATCCGGATCGAACAGATCCACTTCCAGCGGGAGTCCGGCTCGCGTTTTCCCCAGGGTCGGATACGAATGCAAACGCTGCAGCGTGCACCCCCAATATTCTGCTAACCACATCCCATAATAAGCGTGTGGGGGCGGAGGGACACACTGTTCTAGAGCCGCTCATTAGGACAGAAAGAACCCATGCTTAATCCCTGCACAAAGGGATGTGAGACGGGACCTCAGAATAAACGCATGTGATCCCCACAGCACACCATGAACTGTGTGAACAGAAACCACATCTATCAGATACACAGAAATCACACCGGTCAGCTACATCAGATTAGAGTGCAAACAAGACCTAACAATTCCATTTAAAACAGTCCATCATTCCACCTTTATAGAATTCCTATTCACAACAGCCTGGTATAATAAAAGTGTTTTCTTTTTTTATGGGAACTTTCTAGAAATCCCAGAACCATTTAATCACAACATCTTAAGACCGGAAAAAAATTTGCTACATTCTAGAATTCAGACTCTAAGCAGTTGACCCACCAGTCCTGCACGGCGTTGAAGGACTCCTCATTGGTGATGTCATACATGAGGATGAAGCCCATGGCTCCTCTGTAGTAGGCCGTGGTGATGGTCCGGTACCGCTCCTGCCCTGCGGTGTCCTGGAACAAAAGCACAAAGCATGAACGGAGAAAGACACGCTCGCATGCAAGCACGCACACAAGCAAGCACCCACGCAAGCAGGTGTGCAAGCATCCAAACAAGCAAGCAAGCAATCATGCAAGTAAGCAAGCAAGCAATCAAGCAATCAAGCAAGCATGCAATCAAGCAAGCAAGCAAGCACGCAAGCAGGTAAGCAAGCATGCAATCAAGCAAGCAAGCAAGCACGCAAGCAGGTAAGCAAGCATGCAATCAAGCAAGCAAGCAAGCACGCAAGCAGGTAAGCAATCATGCAAGTAAGCAAGCAAGCAATCAAGCAAGCATGCAATCAAGCAAGCAAGCAAGCACGCAAGCAGGTAAGCAAGCATGCAATCAAGCAAGCAAGCACGCAAGCAGGTAAGCAATCATGCAAGTAAGCAAGCAAGCAATCAAGCAAGCATGCAATCAAGCAAGCAAGCAAGCACGCAAGCAGGTAAGCAAGCATACAATCAAGCAAGCATGCATGTAAGCAAGCATACAAGCAAGCAAGCAATCAAGCAAGCAAGCAAGCAAGCACACAAGCAAGCAAGAGAACCACAGAGAAAACTCAATACTCTGTTAGATAAATTAAAATAATTTGGATAGTGAACACATCCTGATACTTCAGTAAATACACCACAGAAACATTGTTGCCAAAAGGCAACACCATCCCTAGTGTGTATGTAGCTACAGCTCTCTGGAACACACACACACACACACACACACACAGACACACACAGACACACAGACACACACAGACACACACACACACACACACACACACACACACACACACACACACACACACACACACACACACACACTCACACACACACACCCCTGTGTCAGGGCTTCTGCCTGATTGGGTTACCTGCCCAGAGATGGACAGCTCACCTTTCAGTCCCTCCCCCCTTATCATACCTGTACATCTCACCTAATTATACCTGCAGTGTGCACACAGTGCTGTTCAGCTCTCTCACACAGGTGAGATGCTTTATGAATACGGAAGCTGGTTTGTACCACTCTTACGCAGATGCTTTATGAATACACACTCTGGTTTGTGTCACTCTTACTCAGATGCTTTATGAATACACACTCTGGTTTGTACCACTCTTACTCAGATGTTTTATGAATACGGATGCTGGTTTGCTGCACACACTGCAGTTAGTTTTGTTCCTCTGATGTGACTTCAGGTTGGTTCAAATCAAAGCCATTTGATGCCAGCCAATGAGATGGATTGTGAACTTTCTCAGGAGAATTTTTTTGCTTCCAGAGTTTCAAAGCGTTTTCTGACGGCTGCCGAGGTCTCTGAGACTAGTCATGTCAAATCTACGACCTGTCCCGACATCAAAAGACAAAGATGGAGCCGCTGAACCGGCCCATAGCTCGTTGTTATGGAAACAGTCATTTCCTCTTTCAGTCCTCGTTTTGATGTGGGCCGCGCAGCCTTCAGCAGCGTATCGACACGTTTCTCTTTCTGTCTGAAATGAAAGCTTAGCGGGCTCGTCCAATCAGCTCGTCCAGCCGGCCCGTCCAATCGGCTCGTCCGGTCGGCCGCGGCAGTGTGGATCTGAGCCGGGTTCACGGTGCATGACCCGGAAATCACCAAAACGCCGTGGAATCAAAGGCCTGATCCCAGGTACTGTGGGATCACAGGACACCTCCTTTAAAACACGCACAGCAGAGCTCTGATTGGCTGCAACAGTAACGCAGGCCCAGGAAAGAGAAGGAAGGCATCCGTGGTTCTCTATACGCACAGAGGCCTGCGTAAGGACCACTACAGGCTGTGTCCAGAGCGTGTGCGTGCTGGGGAATGGGGGAGGTGTCCGTCCAATCAGAGAGCAGGCCGAGCAAGGGGGAGTGGGGAGGGCAAAGCGGGACAGCCAATCACATGGCTCGGTGAGCTCATGCCCTCCAGCTGTGGCATTTCAGGGCTGCAGCAGCAGGAGAGGGATTCTCCTCCTGACAGCTGTGTGTGTATGTGTGCGCGCGCACGCGTGTGTGTGTGTGTGTGTGTGTGTGTGAGAGCGCGTGCGTGTGTTTGTGTGTCTCTAAAGTCTTACAGACAGGGCCCATTTCCCTGCAGTATGCAGACGAGCAGCAGTATCAGGTTTGGGGAGCTTTTAGGGTGCTTTAGAGAGAAATGACCTCCCAGAATCCCCAGCACCATCTCATCGGCAGATAAAGCCTCTCCCGCAGAAACGTCCTCCAGCTCCAGACTGTGGCAGGTCTCAGGTAGCTAGGTGTGTAACCCAAGCTGCCGGAACCAGAGGTGCCCAGTGTAACCGAACCAGCCGTAAATCAGGTCCCGACTCTAAATAAACCAGCCTATCCTGTCCTGCACCTTCAATGGACACTGACAGAAGGCTATACAACACCATGACTCGGCTGTTTCCAGCTGTACAAAGGGAAAGGGCTATAATGAGCCAGCCTGGTTCAGCTCTACAGTGGGAAAGGGCTATAATGAGCCAGCCTGGTTCAGCTCTACTGTGGGAAAGGGGTACAATGAGCTAGCCTGGTTCCAGCTCTACAGTGGGAAAGAGCTATAATGAGCCAGCCTGGTTCCAGCTCTACAGTGGGAAAGGGCTATAATGAGCCAGCCTGGTTCCAGCTCTACAGTGGGAAAGGGCTATAATGAGTCAGTCTGGTTCAGTTCTACAGTGGGAAAGGGCTATAATGAGCCAGGCTGGTTCAGTTCTACACTGGGAAAGGGCTATAATGAGCCAGCCTGGTTCAGTTCTACAGTGGGAAAGAGCTATAATGAGTCAGCCTGGTTCAGTTCTACAGTGGGAAAGGGCTATAATGAGCCAGCCTGGTTCCAGCTCTACAGTGGGAAAGGGCTATAATGAGTCAGCCTGGTTCCAGCTCTACAGTGGGAAAGGGCTATAATGAGTCAGCCTGGTTCCAGCTCTACAGTGGGAAAGGGCTATAATGAGCCAGCCTGGTTCAGCTCTACAGTGGGAAAGGGCTATAATGAGCCAGCCTGGTTCCAGCTCTACAGTGGGAAAGGGCTATAATGAGCCAGCCTGGTTCAGCTCTACATAATTGTATTATTATTAGTGGTTCCATTGTTATTTATAGCACTAACTATTGATTTCTTAAGTTTGTGTTACTATATGCTTCGAAAAAATGTATAGAGGCATTTCCTGCAAGTTAAGCATTTTAAACTTTAAGGCTGAAAGAGAGAGGAAGCGATGGAAGGAAAGAGATAGAGAGAGAAAAAAGGAAAAAGAGAGAGAGAGGGAGAAGCACTGACCCAGATCTGCAGCTTGATCCTCTTGTCGTTCCTGTAGATGGTCTTGACCTTGAAGTCGATGCCCACGGTGCTGACGAAGGCCGGGGTGAAGGAGTCGTCGGCGTAGCGGAACAGGAAGCTGGTCTTGCCCACACTGCTGTTGCCGATGATCAGGATCTTGAACATGTAGTCGAAGTTCTGGTCGGACGACTCCTTCTGGCCGTAGCGCGCGTCTGTGGCAGAGGCCATCTGAGAGGGGCCGGACGTTTCGCAGCGTTTGAAAAACGGAATCTCAGACGGAAACGGCGGCTTTTATATCGCGCCGGTACTTCTGTCACCGCCAGGGCTGGGCAATATATCGATACTATATCGATATCGTGATACGAGACTCAGACTACATATCGTCTGGGATTTCGTATATCGTAATATCGTGATATGGCGTAAGTGTTGTCTTTTCCTGGTTTTAAAGGCAGCATTTACAGTAAAGTGATGTAATTTTCTGAACATGACTGTTCTATTATTTGCCTTTACCTACTTAGTTATTACATGATGATTATTTATCAAAAATCTCCTTGTGTAATTTTGTGAAAGTACCAATAGTCATCCCCACAATATCATCACAATATCGATATCGAGGTATTTGGTCAAAAATATCGTGATATTTGATTTTGTCCATATCGCCCAGCCCTAGCCACTACGTCACATTACGGGCCATTTTAGCAGATGCTCTTATCCAGAGTGACTGACACAGCTTTGGCATTTTTACACAGGGTCCATTTACACAGCTGGATAAACACTGAAGCAATGCAGGTTAAGCACCTTACTGAAGGGTACAACAGCAGAGTCCTCCTGGAGCGTCGTGTCCTCGTGGAATAGTCTGCCAGGCCACGTAGTAGAGGCAGAAACTGGGGATTTTCAAGACCAGGCTTGATACGGTGTTAGATACTATCTATCTGGTCTGTAGGTAATCAGAGCACTAATTTAGTCAGGAAAATGGCGAGCATTGTTGGGCTAAATGGCCTGTTCTCCTCAATGTGCTGTGCTATGCTATGCTATGCTATGCTATGCTATGCTATGCTATGCTATGCTATGCTATGCTATGCTATGTTATGGAGAATCAAACCTGTAACCTTTCACTTACAGGCACAGTTCCTGAAACATTAAACTACAGTGAACACAAGAAACTGGTTCAAAATGAAAATATTATTATCATTTTAACAAAATCATTAAAAAATGAATGTAATATTTTGAGGAATAATCGAGCACTGTACACCCGTACAACACCTGAAAGCATAACATCACGAACGAGCTGCTTTGGAGTTCTGCAAAGAGTACTTTTCCCGCTTTAGACCTCAGACACGCTGAAAGGCCCCATACCTGCTTACCTGCCTACCTGCCACGGGCAGGACACCAGAAACGTCTCTGAACATCTTTAGTAGCACACAAAACCTGAGCCAATTCAACACACGGGCCAGAACTGAGACAATATCAGACAAAAAAAAAAAAAAACCCAGAAAGTGACCTACCCCTTTAAAGGGAGCAGCACACAGGTTTTCACCCTCGAGTGGCAACAGATGTGAACTTCTCCGACATTCAAATGAAAAACAAAAAAATAACACTGACGTAGCCGACGTGTTGGGAAATCGCACAGGAGGGGCGATAAAAAAAAAAAAAAAAACCCACATAAAATAACATCAGCAGGGGTTTGTGGAACACTGTGCCCAGACTCGGAATGCCTACTCTCTTCCCCTTTTAAATCCCCACATTAAAAAAAAACAATCTTTTCAAAAGGGCCTTTATTACGGAGTAATCATGTTGTCTTGTGATGTTCGCACGGTGTCATTACTCTGGCTGCTCTTATTCTCCTCCTGGCATCTTACCCTCCCTCCAGTGCGACTTAAAAAGCATTTTACAGTGCATTCACCCAGCGTCCATTTATTACAGCCAGATGTATACTGAAGCAATGCAGGCAGTGTCCTGCCCGGGAATCGAACCTGTGACCTTTAGGTTACCAGACCAGTTCCTTACCCAGTACACTACACTGCCGCCCCCAGTGTTACTGTGCGCTTCGATGTTCATGTGTGCAGCAGCCCTCCCTCCTAAGGACTGTTATGACATAAGGAAGCCTCTGCGCTATGTGAGTCACACAGTACTCACAGTGCTTCTCAAAGGGGGGGTGGCAAGGGGGGAGGGTGGCAGTGAAGGGGTGAGGTTGAAGGAAGGAAAGTCCAAAAAGAAAATAGCATCCAAGTGGAACCAAGGTTGTTGGGGAGGGGGGTGTGATTCAAAAAGTTTTCTATTACCAAAGTGGCGCCTGATGTATTCACCACTGCAGCATTGAGATGACTGCACGGCACTTCCAGATTATACTGGATTATCAATGTTACTATGACTGGGCATGAGGTAATTAAAATTTTGCTTGGTTATGAATTTGAATTGGCTCACTGAATTAGCTGCAATTATTTACGCATTTTATTCTGTACAGCACAGTGATCATGGGAAAAGCACAATCAGATAACAATAATAATAATAATAATAATAAGAATAACAACAAAGCCTCTTTCTACTTCCCCATTCCATTGATCACTCACACAGTACAGCAGGCTCGTCTCCATGGTTTCACAGGTGTGAAGCGTGTAGTTAAAGCCACATTAGCCCCTTCCAGCCAATCAGGTGACTGAAACAGGGGTTTGCTTGTCAGGGACGAGCGCAGGAGGGGAGCTGACAGGGGCTGATGTGGGACAGAGGAGGAAAAATCGACGGCGCGACCTGCAGGGGATGTGGGTAACGGAGGAGAAGCGAGTCGATGGCGCAATTCATCAGCGCGGGTACGGAAACGTGACTCCTACCCGCCTGACGCTCGGGCTTTAAGGGCAAGCCAGGGACACAGAGACACACACACACACACACACACACACAGCCAGCTACACCACACACCACACACACACAGCAGTCTCACACACACACACACACACACACACACACACACACAGTCTCACACACACACAACTCACACACACACACAGCCAGCTCACACACTCACACACACACACACACACACACACACACGCCAGCTCACACACACACACACACAGCATCACACCCCACACACTCACACACACACAGCAGTCTCACACACCTCACCACACACAGCAGTCTCACACACACACTCACACACACAGCCAGTCTCACACACCCACACACACATACAGCCAGTCTCACACACTCACACGCACTCGCACTCACACACACACACACAGTCAGTCTCACACACACATCACACACACACACACACACACACTCACACAGCCAGTCTCACACACTCACACACACACAGCCAGTCTCACACACACACAGCCAGTCTCACACACTCACTACACACACACACAGCCACACTCACACACACACTCACACATACAGTCAGTCTCACACACCCACACACACATACAGCCAGTCTCACACACTACCGCCTGCGCACTCAACACACACACACAGTCAGCCTCACAACTGGACTATGCCATTGATACAAAATCGTCGATAGGCATATCCTAAAAAGGTCACACGACAAAGGTCACATTTAGGCCACAAGCCCATTTTCCACATCGCCATGCTGACCAACCGCCAATCTCTCACAGCCATGTCCTGCGATTACCCAGGAGCCCCGGCACCATGTGACTGTGGAACATTCTGGAGAATGAGAGCAGAGCCAAGCTTTGCTACAATCATCTTGTTTGCCGAACAGGTAACATTAAACTGAGCAGCATGCTTATCGATGCTGTACCTGCCACTGCTGGAACTGAACGTGTCCCCATTCCCTGCTTCTTCATTAATATTCATTACGAGGGCGGGGCCAGCAAGCGGTACTTCTGCAGTCAGCACACAGAGGAGACTATAGCCCAACGCCCCCCCCCCCCCATGAGCCACTGGAACCCTCCACACGCGGGGAGTTCGGGGCACAGCAGGGAGTTAGGGACACAGCGGGATGGCGGTCTGAAGGAGTGTAGCACAGTGGGTAAGGAACGGAGTGTAGCACAGTGGGTAAGGAACTGGGCTTGTAACCGAAAGGTCGCAGGTTCGATTCCCGTAGGACACTGCCGTTGTATCCTTGAGCCAAGGTATTTAACCTGCGTTGCTTCAGTATATATCCAGCTGTATAAATGGATGCAGTGTAAATGCAGTGTAAACAGTTGTGTAAGTCGCTCTGGATAAATGCCTGTAATGTAATGAAGGGGGACAGCGAGGAGTTTGGGGCAGAGTGGGGACACAGTCTGACTCTGGCGGGTTGGCGGTAAAGGCCGCCATGACCAGCGAGTCACAGCGACTCCGGAAAATGGCGTCCCGAAGTCCCCGCGGTCTAGAGCGAGGTCTAAAAATGGAAACACACCTCCTCTCCCCCACCCCCCCGGTCGCTTACGCTCCGTGCTCAAAACCTCCTGCGGCCTGAAGGAGCCAGAGGCCTTCAGATCATGGGAGGGATGTGTCCTTTGTTTTGATAGGTCAAGTTGCTGATGTTGGGAATGAGTACTCGGTTTTGATTGGTCACGGTCTTCATGGTGAAGTGTATACTTGAACTTCACCAGTAAGGGTACAGTCACAAGTATCCAGAACTAGTCTAGAACTTTGCAAAATAGGATGCTTCACCCCAGTGAGGGCAGGCCACCAACCAACCAACCAATCAGGACAGGAAATAGTCCAGGACTAGGCTTAGCCTGTGTCTGTGAAACTGGCCCTATATGTACAGGAATAGGATTCCAGCGTGACGCTCTGCTAGCACTGCTCTTGTGTTTTTAAAATAGCATCACCACCGACAGGCGGGAACAATGGCCACTGCTGCTCCTCAACAGCAGCAGAACCCCACCAGCCTGGCGAGTGCATTATCACGCGCTACTTAAATAACTCCTGACCTACGCGCTGAAAATATGCTGTCCTGGAGCTCTGTGCTGCCCAGAGTCTCACATTACAGCGGCTGTCTTCGACTGATAAGAGTCGGGTCGGAATGCCGATGACCAGCGCTGTGCTTCTCCTGCACGGCCAAGTGCGGTTAGGTGGACTAAACAGTTCAAATCGCCTTAAATATCATTATGATGTCATAATGCGGTACCGTCTGGTATTGGCCACCGCTGTTGCCCTGGAGATGCACAGAGAGGCGGCGCAGGAATGTCCGCTTAAGAATGTGACGTCACTCCAGGAGAAGCAATAAGATTGTGTGATTAGTTCCCTTAGCTCTGTAGGTCTTACTGGGTGGACCTGGCTGGAGAGGTCTGCAATTCGAAACTCGGAGCAGTTAAACGGTAAAATCGTCAGTCCCAGGCACCGATGCGACGTAGGCATTGTAGTGCCCGGCAGATCAAAGTCAGAACGGCTTGCGGGCACCCTCTGCTCACGGGACGGCCAGAGAGACACAGTGTACACATACCGGAACGGGCAACTGTGGATCCACCAGCGTGGATCAGTGCATCGGCCAAACGGAAATAGCCATGCACTGTACCAAAAGCCCTAAACCACACTGCTGACCGAAAGCCCTAAACCTCACCGCTAACCAACAGCCCTAAACCACACCGCTAACCGACAGCCCTAAACCTCACCGCTAACCGACAGCCCTAAACCACACCACTAACCGACAGCCCTAAACCACACCACTAACCGACAGCCCTAAACCACACCACTAACCAACAGCCCTAAACCACACCGCTAACCGACAGCCCTAAACCTCACCGCTAACCGACAGCCCTAAACCTCACCGCTAACCAACGGCCCTAAACCACACTGCTAACCGACAGCCCAAAACCTCACCGCTAACCAAACAGACCATGGGGCCCATCCACACACTGGAACAGAGCCTAAACAGATACCAGACCATGGGTCCCATCCACACACTGGAACAGAGCCTTAACAGATACCAGACCATGGGGCCCATCCACACACTGGAACAGAGCCTTAACAGACACCAGACCATGGGCCCATCCACAACTTTCGAACAGAGCCAGTTAAATAGTGAAGATCAGTGTGCCCATCCTAAACAGTGAAGTATACAGACCTTACGACACCAAGACTCATGGGGTCCCATCCCCTATCTACTGGTTACAGAGGATACCAGACCATGGGTCCCATCCACACACTGGAACAGAGCCTTAACAGACACCAGACCATGGGCCCATCCACATACTGGAACAGAGCCTTAACAGATACCAGACCATGGGCCCATCCACACACTGGAACAGAGCCTTAACAGACACCAGACCATGGGCCCATCCACATACTGGAACAGAGCCTTAACAGATACCAGACCATGGGCCCATCCACACACTGGAACAGAGCCTTAACAGACACCAGACCATGGGGCCCATCCACACACTGGAACAGAGCCTTAACAGATACCAGACCATGGGCCCATCCACATACTGGAACAGAGCCTTAACAGATACCAGACCATGGGCCCATCCACACACTGGAACAGAGCCTTAACAGATACCAGACCATGGGCCCATCCACATACTGGAACAGAGCCTTAACAGATAGCAGACCATGGGGCCCATCCACATACTGGAACAGAGCCTTAACAGATACCACATCGTGGGGCCCATCCACACACTTTCAGAATCAGCTTCAGGTCACAGCGATTAAATAAAGGTGAAGATCAGTGTGCCATTTTGTCCTAAACAGTGAAGTATACGACTGGTGCGTAAACCTTGAAGGGAACTCTGGGAAATGCAGTTCCTCCAGTCTCCTCTTCTCATCTGCATGTTTCCTGTGTTTGGTACTGAAGGTACTGAGAATGAGAGAGAAATACCAAAAAAACCCAAAGAGGCTATGGCCTTTAATGGTTTCTCCTCCATCACCTCTTTTTCTTTCCCTCCCACCCCCCTCCCTCCCTCTGTCTTAGATGAAATAATCGAGGGTGAAGGCTTGACGGTCCACACAGCACATTTAAAAAACTATTTCACTCCCCCCCCGCCCCCATAGCTTTCCTACACAAAAACGATTCTGAAAGGCAGGTGCGCACATACTTCCGCCCGCCTAGATAGTCCGTGACCGTGACGCACTGGCCCCACGGTAAAAGATATTTAATTACCCCTGTCCACCACCTCTCTGAGCATTAACCTTCCCTTCATTTTCCACATTAATGCTGGACAGGACCATTATGATTCAGACCGTCTATTTATGGTGCGGCGAGACACTCGAGACGTCTCTGCAGGCCATCCATCAGCAAGGATTACAGGTCGGCCCACACAAATGGTTACATGCAGAATTAGGTCGATTTATTTATTATTTTTTTTAAGCGCAGGCTGCGTAAATAACATGATAAAGGAAGGTCGTCTACAATAATCATTCATCCTACCCGCCAGGCTGGTTTCGCTGCTTCATCTAATGTTATATGGCGTGTAGCCTACTAAATGTACGGGATGTACGATCAAATAACAACACATAACTATTCTTCTTATTCTTATTATTATTATTATTATTATTACTATTATTATTATTAAAAGGCCTGTATCAAACAAGTTTCATGTTACCTGGGAGCATCAGCTTTTTCGTGGTCGCTTGGTCGATTTTGATGCATTTAGAAACCAAAGATGTTTCATTTTTAACAAGTCAGCATGTCTATTAAGGCACCGCGCGCACGCCTGCGACCCTACACGCCTGCAAAGTGACAAGCTCCTGAACGATTGGTTACTCAGCGTCTTCTGCTGCAGCGGCCAATGTATGTTGATGCTTATCTTGGCTTAACAGGATAGGTAGTCGGTTTGTTAGCTAGTCTAACGTGCGTTTATAACGCCAGTCGTTAGCCTACAGACCATACTTGCGGTCGGGGAAAAGGCGTAAAACCGGCCCACATGTAAACGTTGCAAATTCTGCGTGTTTCTTCCTCTCCCAAAAAGTACCACCACATCTTAGAACCAATCGATATGCAAAAGGACAATCACGAAAATATCCTCGATGAAGCTCACAGCGTAAACGTCAACGCTTACGCGCTGCTGCCACTCACGGCGGCGAGCAGGCATATGTGAGAGATCAGAGATGGGTCCGTGTTGCTTCCCGGCTAGATAACGTTAGCTAACCATCATACAGCTTGGAAACCACGCGCAGATTAAGAAACAAGTAACGGAAAACAACACCATTCACAAATATATTTTTCATCTGTTGATATCTAGCAGTTGACATCCTGTGCCCCACGTCGCTGCATTTAATTCGCAATTATTGTGCTCGTTTTAGTGTTGCCGATCGACATTGCCCCATTCCTAGTTGGTAGCAAGCTATTTCGGCGTTTGGCATTATTTCTTTTATTTTTTATTATTTTTTTGAAAAACGACGATCAGCTTTACCAGACAGAATTCTAAAATGATAAGATATTGTCGCACGGAACGAGGTAATCGATATACGGGCGGATCTCAACGCACATCGAAGCAATGCCTTCTAAAGCTTCAAAATGCAGGATAAAATAAGACAGCAACCATCCATAGCAAAACACTTGCTAGCTTACGCGTTTCTCCGCTGATATTTAGCTTGCTAGCCATGCATTCTGCTAGCTAAAGCATCCTATGTCAAATGAAGGTTATTCTTCCGTTATTTAATTCATCCGGCGCTCCACCGGTCATGCGAAATAAAAGACGCACGATGTCAACGACGATTGACCAAAAAAAACGGTTACTTTAAAATAAAGGCGTCAAACTTACCTTTCACTGTATATTTTCTCTGCTGCAGCTCCGATTGCACCAAATGCAGCACTTCGTTTCGCACCTGCAGAAACACAGAGACGTCACCTGATAGACTGTGACCACTTCAGAGGCGGGATCAAGGGGGGAGGTATGTTGACTGACGCATCGGGGAACCTATCCGAACTACGATCTTGCTAAAATATTTTAGAATATTCAGGACGCGACTTAGCGTAATGCATAATTTATACACAGCTGAACCGCTCTCTATAATTTATGAGAAAATCTGATAATTCTCAATCGGCTTGACATCATTATTCATCATGTTAGCCACGCACAGATCAAATTTAGTTCATTTCAATAGAAAATGATGTAAGATATTAAGGTTAAAGTACTATACGCTGTGTATCTTTCCATTCATAGTTGCCCCATTTCAGGGCACCAGAAAGTATTTTAGGACACCAAACTGACAGAGTATCACCAGGGAAGATACCCAGGGTCTGGTGATGTCTATGGGTCGCAGACTTTGGGCAGTCATTGATTACAAAGCATTTGCAACCAAGTACTAAACATGATCACTTTATATAAGATTATGCTAATTTGTCTAATTACTTTTGATTCCCCTACACTGGGTGATCCACATATAAAAAAGAGATACAATTCCTACTCGTTTCACCAGGTATAAATATAAATACCCACACATTAAAACTGACAGTCTGCTCTTTAACGTCATATTCATTATTTATTTTCAAATCCAATGTGCTGTAGTACACACCCGGAAAAACAAAAATTGTGTCACTATCCAAACACTTATGGACTGCACCATGTATTCAAATCATAAAAAGAAGCAGATTCAGTATCAAATCTTAGGCAGGAGAAAGTAAACCAAACCCACAGGAGAAACAATGAGCAAAGCTGTTGCAAAAACATTACAGGTTTTTGTTGTTGTTTTATGGTTTTACATAGCCTGAATCTTTCCTGGAATTAGAAAAGCACTTCATCCACTGCAAAAAAAATACATTATTCACCCCTCCTCTGGTCTGGAACTGAAAGAGCTATTCAAACAAAACTGTCCCAGTTTTCTGAAATATTATTTCAAAATGAAAGCCAGGGTCCAGCACTGGCAGTACTAGTCTAGCACAGCCAGGGTCCAGCTCCAGGAGCCCGGATTCCATGGGTTACACCCAAAACCAAAACCAGGTCATTTATGAAGAGCAGACGTTTAATCTTCATATCTTAAAGAGGGCAGTGCCCACACATTTTTAGAAGTTACTTACAATTCCTGTGTGTGTGTATGTTACATGCCAGTTAGTGTTAGTGCGTGTGTGTGCGTGTTTGTGTGTATGTGTGCATGTGTATGTGTGTGTGTGTGTGTGTTTGAGTGTGAGTGTGTGTGTGTGTGTGTGTGTGTGTGTGTTTGAGTGTGAGTGTGTGTGTAAGTGTGAGTGAGTATGAGTGTGTGTGTATGTGAGTGTGAGTTTGAGTGTGAGTGTGTGTGTGAGTGTGAGTGAGTGTGAGTTTGAGTTTGAGTTTGTGTGAGTGTGAGTGTGAGTGTGTGTGTGTGTGTGTGTGAGTGTGAGTGTGAGTTTGAGTGTAAGTGTGTGTGTGTGTGTGTGTTTGAGTGTGAGTGAGTGTGAGTTTGAGTGTGAGTGTGAGTTTGTGTGTGTGTGTGAGTGAGTGTGAGTGTGAGTTTGAGTGTGAGTGTGTGTGTGTGTGTGTGTGTGAGTGTGAGTGTGAGTTTGAGTGTGAGTGTGTGTGTGTGTGTGAGTTTGAGTATGAGTTTGTGTGTGTGTGTGAGTTTGAGTATGAGTGTGTGTGTGTGTGTGAGTTTGAGTATGAGTGTGTGTGTGTGTTTCTGTGTAAGGGGGGATGTCCCTGAGTAAAATTAGCCCACATAGAGAATACTGACTAAGTGTCCCTAGAGGTTAGTGCCCCTCCTACTAGCTGAGGCTCAAAACAAAAACAGACATTTGGGAGCCCAGATGGTGCAAGCAGACCTATCGAGTGACGGGTAACCCAAACCAGACCCATCGGCACGCGAAACACAGAGAGAGAGGCGAAGAACCGGGACCAGATCAGACAGACTCCAGAGAGAGACCGCCAATCAGCCTCCTGGAACGCACCGCACCACCGACTTGAACCCGGCCCGCCCGCCAAGCCCGAGTCCAACAAGGGCGAAACTGTGAGGAAGAGGAGAAGCCTAACATCCCATCGCTCTTCGTCTTCATCGAGGCGTTCAGGTGAAACACCTGGCAACATTTGGTCGCAAAGTTTTCTAGCCGACTAGAACATAGCCAGGCAATATCGGGAGGCATATTAGGTTTAACCAAATAGGTCAAAAGGTCTCTCAACCTAGATTTCCACCCCTCTAGACATCGAGATTCAGGCTTTTGCTCACTGGGATGCCAGATTTACACTGCAGGCCTACCCTCCTTTTGTATATTTGTTTTATTCAGACACACAGAAAGCAGAGGGGGCAACAGACAGATGAGGCATAAATGCTCAGAGGTTGCCATGGTGGGGACAAAACCCCCCAGCCAGAGGGAATCACTTAGGCTCCAGAGTTGGCTTCCCTACGGACTGCACCGCACTTTTTTCCAAATCTGATTATTCCAAGCATCACTGGATCATAACTGAACACTAATAACACTTTTGAGGAGCTGTAAACCTTCCATGTTTTATTTGGGGGGGGGGGGGGGAGGTGAAGGTATTTATTACATCATAATGATAATATTAATGGCAAGTATGCCATCAGATGTGACAAATATTCCAGAAACATACGCTGAAGCAAATGTTGAGAATGGTTATTAAACCTACTCAGCTCAAGTGATTTTACACCCAGAGTATTTGGCGCCACCTAGTGTTCAGTGGCAGCTGACAACCCTCAGTTCAGTCCGTAAACACAGTTGATTCGATTTAGCTTTTAAGCCAAAAGTAGTCAAAATCTTATTTATGCAATTAAGCAGATGAAAATAAGAATGAAAGAGAAAAATATCCTTGTATTTCTGTACATACTGAACAGTGATGAATGGTGAACCGAATCCACAGGTACGATGTTTTTGATTATAGCATTGACCGACGTGGTCGCTTGACTGCAGAAGTCTTGCCAGGGCTGAGTGTGTTTGCTGTGTTTGACGTGTGTTTAGTATTACATTGCATCTTATCCAGAGCGGCTCACAGAACTATTTACACAGCAATTACGAATAGCACTGCATCCATTTATACAGCTGGAAATACACTGAAGCAATGCAGTACCTTGCTCAAGGAACTATTTACACAGCAATTACGAATAGCACTGCATCCATTTATACAGCTGGAAATACACTGAAGCAATGCAGTACCGTGCTCAAGGGTACAACAGCAGTGTCCTACCTTTGATGTGTGTTCAGTGTGTGTTTGCTGTGTTTGATGTGTGTTCAGTGTGTGTTTGCTGTATTTGATGCGTGTTCAGTGTGTGTTTGCTGTGTTTGATGTGTGTTCAGTGTGTGTTTGCTGTATTTGATGCGTGTTCAGTGTGTGTTTGCTGTATTTGATGCGTGTTCAGTGTGTGTTTGCTGTATTTGATGCGTGTTCAGTGTGTGTTTGCTGTATTTGATGCGTGTTCAGTGTGTGTTTGCTGTATTTGATGCGTGTTCAGTGTGTGTTTGCTGTGTTTGATGTGTGTTCAGTGTGTGTTTGCTGTATTTGATGCGTGTTCAGTGTGTGTTTGCTGTGTTTGATGTGTGTTCAGTGTGTGTTTGCTGTATTTGATGCGTGTTCAGTGTGTGTTTGCTGTGTTTGATGTGTGTTCAGTGTGTGTTTGCTGTATTTGATGTGTGTTCAGTGTGTGTTTGCTGTGTTTGATGTGTGTTCAGTGTGTGTTTGCTGTATTTGATGCGTGTTCAGTGTGTGTTTTCTGTGTTTGATGTGTGTTCAGTGTGTGTTTGCTGTATTTAATGTGTGTTTAGTGTGTGTTTGCTGTGTTTGATGTGTGTTTAGTGTGTGTTTGCTGTATTTGATGTGTGTTTAGTATTACATTACAGACATTCAGCAGACACTCTTATCCACAGCAACTTTCAGAACTATTTACACATTTACACATAGCATTGCATCCATTTACACACCTGGGTATATTTCCTGAAGCAGTGCAGGTTAAGTACCTTGCTCAAGGGTACAACAGCAGTTTCCTTCCTACCTGGGAATCGAACCTGCGACCTTCAGTCACAGATAATCATCCTCATCTTCATCAGAACAGCGAAAAATTTAGACCAGGAAAAAAACCACAAGAACAAATATGAACATCAGAACAGGTTGTTATAATTTATTTCACTTTCCTCTCTACGACAACCTGAAATTCTGGAGTATTTTGGCTTTTTAAAATGTAAGCAACAAGGAAACAAAAAAATACACACAAACAAACATACAAACAAAGAAAATTGTGGGAGTGGTTCAGATCTGTCGCCCCTCCCTCTCTCTTGGAAGATATACTGACATTCTTAGGCTCAGAGACAAAGTATTTAATCTAATTGACTCCCTTCATTTCTCACCAGTTCAGGAGAACAATAGAGAAAGGGAGGAACACAAAAATAAAAAATGAAGAAGAAAACAAAAGCAAAAACAAAATTCCATTATTCAGAGTGGCACAATTCTTTAGACGAGAGAGAGAGAGAGAAAGAGAGAGAGAGCATTTCTCTTCTGATATATGTAAGACTGTTGCTTTACAGAAAACTGAATATTTATCATAGAAACAGCTGTGTGGGCTGTTTATGTACCATATTGGCAGTGGTGTGGAGTCCATCAGTGCCCCAGTCTAAGGTAAAACGTTATTTTACATCCTGCTGGTGAAAAGCTTGCGTTACGGCAACGGACGAGTACGACAGCAGTAAGCTTTAGTGTTTATTTAAAAAGGACCCGAACATTTCCATCCACAGCGCCCCCTGCCTGTTCTACACAGGAAGTGGCGATGCTGAAAACAAGGCGACATCACAGGAAACAGGAAACACGGGAACGTCAGATAAAGACACAGTGTTAAGACCCACACGAGTGACCAAACACAGGTACGCTCATGTTGTCGGTACTACAGCCCTCTGTTACCTGCCGTGTGTTACACACGTGTATCACAGCAGTTTGCATGTTACATGCGTGTATCACAGCAGTTTGCATGTTACACACATGTATCACAGCAGTTTGCATGTTACACGTGTGTATCACAGCAGTTTGCATGTTACACACATGTATCACAGCAGTTTGCATGTTACACGCGTGTATCACAGCAGTTTGCATGTTACACGCGTGTATCACAGCAGTTTGCATGTTACACACATGTATCACAGCAGTTTGCATGTTACACGCGTGTATCACAGCAGTTTGCATGTTACACACATGTATCACAGCAGTTTGCATGTTACACGCGTGTATCACAGCAGTTTGCATGTTACACACATGTCACGCAGTTGCATGTACACTGTATCAGCAGTTTGCATGTTACATGCGTGTATCACAGCAGTTTGCATGTTACACGCGTGTATCACAGCAGTTTGCATGTTACACGGTTATCACAGCAGTTTGCATGTTACACGCGTGTATCACAGCAGTTTGCATGTTACACGCGTGTATCACAGCAGTTTGCATGTTACATGCGTGTATCACAGCAGTTTGCATGTTACATGCGTGTATCACAGCAGTTTGCATGTTACACGCGTGTATCACAGCAGTTTGCATGTTACACGCGTGTATCACAGCAGTTTGCATGTTACACGCGTGTATCACAGCAGTTTGCATGTTACACACATGTATCACAGCAGGTTGCATGTTACATGCGTGTATCAGCAGTTAGGATGTTACAATCGTGTATCACAGCAGTTTGTATGTACACTGTGTTCACAGCAGTTTGCATGTTACACACTGTATCATAGCAGTTCTCATTACACGCTGATAACAGCTTTGCATGTTACACGCGTGTATCACAGCAGTTTGCATGTTACACGCGTGTATCACAGCAGTTTGCATGTTACACACATGTATCACAGCAGTTTGCATGTTACATGCGTGTATCAGCAGTTAGGATGTTACAATCGTGTATCACAGCAGTTTGTATGCTACACACCTGTTTCACAGCAGTTAGTATGTTACACACCTGTATCATAGAGTGTACTCCAACTCACACCACTGATAAAATTAGCCTTTCATCAGTGACGTGATGGGGGAACCTACATGTGCACGGTTTAGTCCAGGCTCCGCCCACTGGCCCTGCCCCCCCCCCCGGCTCTCTGTTCCATGTGTCTGACTGTATAAAGCAAAATAAAGACACAGGCCTCAGCCAATGTTGTTCTCCAGAACCACGTACGGTGGCCCAGGGTACGACCAGCGGCAGGATGGTTTTCATCTGGCCATACGTCATCAGACTGTAGGCGGTCAGCCCCTGTGATGTCACGTCATGCCTGCTTATCATTGGCCGTGTCCCTGAGAACAAGGACAGGGACTAATGGGGTAGAGGGATGGGCTTCTGGGGCGAGGGGGGTGGGAGGGGGGGGGGGGGCTGGGCAGTAGGATTCAACTGGGGGGAGAGGCTGAAGGGGTGGGGGGGCAGTAGGAACGGACTCATGCACACCCAAAGGAGACACACAAGACTGAGGAATCACACACGCACACGCGTAAAAACACTCTCTCCCAATATTACAGCCGACTCTACAAATAAATAAAAAAACGACTGTTTTTTTCTTCCAAGTAACTGAAAACCATAATGTGCATAAATGCTACAGTTCTTGTTTGTTTTCTGTTACTTTCCTGTTTTTTGTTTTTTAAGTCCATGTGCTTTTCTTGCAGAAGGTGTTGGAGCAGCGGAACTTTGCGGAAGGCTCTGAGGGGGGCGGAGCTACAGGTAGCGGTACGGAGGGGAGGGGCGGAGCATCTCCCGGAGGTTCAATAGTTTTTTTGTTTTTTTTCTTTCTTCTGAACCCCACCCCTCTTCCTCCCGGTGAGACTTAGTGCAATTCCTCCCATGTGACCCCAGCACTATAGCCTCTGGGAAATGTAGTCCAATGGCCAGCTCAACTGACACAATACAGCCCTTGTAAGCAGGCTAGGGGTGGGGCTATTTAAAGGCATAAAGTGCTTAAAGGGGCAGCTCCCCTGTTTAGTCACAGGCTGACAGAAATGACACAGTATACAAATAAAACACCCTTACAATAAAATCTAATAATACAAAAACATTCTTATCGACTAAATCAACTATAAACCACTAAAACCATGACCATAAAATGCAAGACAGGATCACATGTAAAAAATAAAATAAAATTGTGCAATGGAGTTTATAAGTGTTCTTTTTTATCTGAACTGGGTACCCCGATAATCCAACAGTAACCAAAATTAAAATTTTGGGGGATAAATTGTGAATGTTATAATTTTTCAGCTTCAGAGATCACTGTTTGAACCCGTTTCTAATGCAGAAATTCTCTCACCTCCTTGGAAACGTTAACATTTTGTTGAATGGAGTTCAACTGTGTAGTTCCACTTGGGGGCGCCAAATGCACACGTACACACAACACCTGGGCTGCAATCCTTATTCAGTAGTAATGAGAGGGGTACCCAATAATCCAATCCTGCTACATTGAAACAAAACGTTCTTAACACCCTGAGGTTATTGTCATTTTTTGTTTTGTTTCTGTCCTTAGCATGGGTACATATTTGGTACGACAGAGGCGTTCAGTTCACAGGTCATTTTCTATAAGATTTTTGACAAACTTCAGTGAATAAGAAAAAATAATAATGAAAATATTCACTCATGTTGGTTTACATTCATCCAAATGAGCATATCTTTATAGTAAATGTGGCAGAAACCCATGATCATTATTATAATGATTATCATTATAGCGAAACGTGTTCTTTCTTCTTGCTTGGAGCAATCGTTCACAGGAAGACATGGTTCAGAGGAACTCCCTCCCCCTGTAGACCCCTTCCTCTCCTTGGTGACAGTGACTGGAAAGCAGTTGTGGAGCGGTTGTAAAAATGGTTGAAAAGCATGCTGTACAGTGGTTGTAAAAACGGTTATAAAGTGGTTGAAAACCAGTCCATGTCTAACCACATAAAAGCATGGGTAAGAAAGTGACTACTAGCTTCTGGGCCTTGGGGTGAACTCACACACACACACACAAACACACACACATGCACAGACACACACACACACACACACACACACAAACTCACAACACACACACACACACACACACGCACACACAAACTCACACACGCACGCACACACGCACACACACGCACACACACATGCACAGACACACTCACACACACATACACACAGAGGTTTTTGCTACATGGTGAGGACACATGAATGGGAGAGTACTGGTGGACACACACACATACACACACACGCACACACACACAGCTGGCCTGGGGCTGCTGCTACGTGTTCTGCTGATGACGTGTAGTGTCTACCTCCTCTTCCTCATCTGCTTCTCCCTCCTCATCCTCAGAGTCGGGCATATCGTCCACCTTTGAGGTCAGAACCAACGTCCTGTGGGCGGGCCCAAAAACCAGGGCATGATGGGAGCGGCCCAATGGCTGGCAGAGCCTGGATGACTCCGCCCACCTGGTGTCATGCCCCTCCCCCTCACCCTGGGGTGGGATCTGGCACTCTGACTCCACCTCCTCCCCCTCCTCCTCCTCCAGGGTCAGCTGGAACTGGAACTTTTCCCCAGGAGCCAGGCCAACGCCCATGCTGGCCCCGCCCCCCGGCACGCCCTCGTGGTCCTGCCCCTCGGACATGCTGACCGGGCTGTGGGGGATCATGCTCTGGTACCACTCCCGGTTGTCCTCCAGAGTGTCCAGGATGTCCTGGGCGTCGGGGTGCACCAGGTCCGCCCATGTCTCCCATAGGGGGTGCACAATGTAGTCTATGAACCCCACCTGAGAAGAGGAATCCAAGATTTGGGAATTAAAATATGGCCTGGCAACCCGTTTCCCTTCACAGAAGGACTGTGCATTGCTACTGTGTAGTGCCTGTGTGTGTGTGTACATTATGTAGTGTGTATGTGTGTGTGTGTGTTGTATATAGTGTGTGTGTGGGTGTGTGTGTGTGTACAGTATGTAGTGTGTGTGTGTTGTATATAGTGTGTGTGTGTACAGTATGTAGTGTGTATGTGTGTGTTGTATACAGTGTGTGTGTGTGTGTACAGTATGTAGTGTGTGTGTGAGTGTGTGTGTTGTATATATAATGTGTGTGTGTGTGTGTGTGTACAGTATGTAGTGTGTGTGTGTGTGTACAGTATGTAGTGTGTGTGTGTGTGTGTGTTGTATATATAATGTGTGTGTGTGTGTGTGTACAGTATGTAGTGTGTGTGTGTGTGTGAGTGTGTGTGTTGTATATATAATGTGTGTGTGTGTGTGTGTGTGTACAGTATGTAGTGTGTGTGTGTGTTGTATATGTAGTATGTGTGTGTGTGTGTGTGTGTACAGTATGTAGTGTGTGTGTGTGTGTTGTATATGTAGTATGTGTGTGTGTGTGTACAGTATGTAGTGTGTGTGTGTGTGTGTGACAGTATGTAGTGTGTGTGTGTGTGTTGTATATGTAGTATGTGTGTGTGTGTGTGTGTACAGTATGTAGTGTGTGTGTGTGTGTGTACAGTATGTAGTGTGTGTGTGTGTGTTGTATATGTAGTATGTGTGTGTGTGTGTGTGTGTGTTGTATATGTAGTATGTGTGTGTGTACAGTATGTTGTGTGTGTGTGTGTGTTGTATATGTAGTATGTGTGTGTGTACAGTATGTAGTGTGTGTGTGTGTGTGTACAGTATGTAGTGTGTGTGTGTGTGTTGTATATGTAGTATGTGTGTGTGTGTGTGTGTACAGTATGTAGTGTGTGTGTGTACAGTATGTAGTGTGTGTGTGTGTGTTGTATATGTAGTATGTGTGTGTGTGTGTGTACAGTATGTAGTGTGTGTGTGTGTGTGTTGTATATGTAGTATGTGTGTGTGTGTGTTGTATATGTAGTATGTGTGTGTGTGTACAGTATGTAGTGTGTGTGTGTGTGTTGTATATGTAGTATGTGTGTGTGTGTGTGTGTACAGTATGTAGTGTGTGTGTGTGTGTGTGTGTACAGTATGTAGTGTGTGTGTGTGTGTGTGTGTTGTATATGTAGTATATGTGTGTGTGTGTGTGTGTGTGTGTACAGTATGTAGTGTGTGTGTGTGTGTGTTGTATATGTAGTATGTGTGTGTGTGTGTGTGTGTGTGTGTGTGTGTGTGTGTACCTGGCTCTTCTCCACAGAGGCGTTGTGCCTGTCGCACATGGGGCTGATCTCCATGCCGCGGTCGCGCTCGCGGTCGCCCTGGCTGAAGAACTCCTCCATGATGCGGTCGGTCCACTGGCGGTACAGCTGCAGCGGCTTGGTGGGGTTGCTCAGGTCCGCGCAGTGCACCATGTTCTGCAGGACCTGGGCACACACACGCAGCCGCCATGAGGGTCACTCGCCTGTATGACATCAGACTCACTCACCTGTATTATATCAGACACACTCACTTGTATTATATCAGACTCACTCACCTGTATGCGGTCGGAGTAGTTGTCCAGCAGTAGTACCCCTAGACTGGTCACTTTTTTGGTCTCCACCATGGTCTTCAGGTCAGCCAGCAGGTTCATATGTTTGGACATGTCTGTGGCCAAGACCTGCGGGGAAAACAAGTAGCATTGTGATCTCCACCTCTCTTCCTCCTCGTCCTCCTCTTCCTCCTCAACTGGGTTGCAAGATTAACTGCATCTGCCATGCAAACATTTAAACAAATCTTCTAGTCAAATACCAAACACATACTGTAAAATATCACGCGGAGATGCACATACAATACTATAGTGTTTTCCAGCCAAGATCCTGACATTGTGACATCAGAATACAGTTTGTGGGAAAGATAGACCATTTGCACTTCACACTGCCCCTGACCCCGCCCCTCACCATGTCGATCACCATCTTGCGCAGGGACTGCCACTGTTTCTTGCTGAGGTTCCGGAAGATGTCACAGTTCTCCTCCTGCAGGAGCTTGAACCCCACAGCCAGGTGGTGATTCTCCAGGACGGAGGAGTCATTGTACATGAGAGCAAGCTCTGAGTCTGAGAGCGAGAGAAAGAGAGTAGGAGAGCGATAGTGGGAGAGAGAAGGGAGAGTGGAAGAGCAATAGTGGGAGAGAGAAGGGAGAGAGAGAGTGATAAAAGGAGAAGGTTGAGAGAGATAGAAAGCAAGAGAGTGGGAGAGAGAGAAAAACAGAGCGAGGAGAGAAGAGTTACTGTGAGGAACACACCACCTTCATACCTGTAGCACACCTCGTTTGCACCTGCAACACACCCGCAACATACCTGCAGCACACAATCTATACACACATCATACTGAACACACACACAACATACCTGCAGCACACAATCTATACACACATCATACTGAACACACACACAACATACCTGCAGCACACAATCTATACACACATCATACTGAACACACCCGCAACATACCTGCAGCACACAATCTATACACACGTCATACTGAACACACACACAACATACCTGCAGCACACAATCTATACACACATCATACTGAACACACACACAACATACCTGCAGCACACAATCTATACACACATCATACTGAACACACACACAACATACCTGCAGCACACAATCTATACACACATCATACTGAACACACCCGCAACATACCTGCAGCACACAATCTATACACACATCATACTGAACACACACACAACATACCTGCAGCACACAATCTATACACACATCATACTGAACACACACACAACAAAGAGAGACAAGCAGCACAGACGTAGCCCTGCACACCTCTAGCCCCGCCCAGTTACCACACAGCAAGGAGAGCACCACTTCCTATACTGCCCCATGGGTGGAGCTACCACACGCTGTCAACCATTAACCAATCAAAAAATGTGTTCTCCGCAGAAGAACACTGTGACTGGTGTATATCAGTGAATCGCCTGGTAAGAGCTGATAGCTCCACCCACCCTCTAGATAATGGACACTCAATTCTGGCCCTTGAATCCAAATCCGGAACCTGGTTTTCTATTCTCCCATGCAATGAACTGAACAACTAGTGCTACTGATTGGCAAGACTGTCTTCACCCCTGACTCCCAGGTAAAGGGAGGATGGAAAAGCAGCAGTTCTTGGCCCTGGAGGACCGTGATTTTGAGTAACAGGGCTCTAGGTCACAGCAGGCTTGTGTTTTTCCTGTGTGCTGCAGTGGCCTGGCCGGCCTGCAGGGGGGGGGCAGTGAGCAGCGGAAACGTACTGGTGTTGATGAGGAACTGGTTGGAGACGCCGGGGTGGTCCACGTCGTGGATGGCGCTGGCGAACAGAGCCGCCAGGATCTCCAGGTCAGTGAAGACTGCCTAGAGAAGGAGACAGTCCAAGAGTCATGTGACTAAAGCCACCAGAGAATGAGTTTTTTTATCGTCAGACCATCTGCAGGAACTTTACAGGCGTCTGAGGGGTGAAAGTATTTAAAAATAAAGTGGCAGATAGTGAAGCTGAACTGGGACATATTCATCCTAAACTCTCTTTTTCTTTGAGCCCGAGGACTGACGCAGCACATGATCATCCCTGCATCCCATAATAATCAGGCATGGCGTCAAGAACATGGCTGCCTGACACTGTTCTCTGTGAGGGCAGGTCACTGGGGGTGGGGGCTGGGGGGCAGACTGACCTGTAGTGCTGGGGTGGACAGCAGGAGGAGGGGGGCAGACTGACCTCTAGTGCTGGGGTGGACAGCAGGACGTGGGTGGACTGTATCACGTCCGCTGCGTGGATGCTGTTGTGGTAGGCCACGTCGCCGTGGTAATGATCCTCCAACGTCATGGTGAAGGTGATGAAGGTGTCGGCGGGGATTTTGAAGCATTTGAGCAGCTCCCTCTCCTGCAGGGGGGGAACGCAGGTCAGGACCGCGGAAACAGCACAGCACAGCACAGCACAGCACAGCAGTG
>NC_057938.1:1814827-1819827 GCF_018555375.3 Anguilla rostrata | reverse complement strand
AATGTTGGGCCTGCTATGCTTTTCACAATGACGAAAGAAATACGCTCACTGTCAGTTATCCACAACCAGCACAACCAGAGAGAACTCACCTGCGCAAACGGAGTCACAATCATGTCTTCCCCGTGTCTGAAAAAAAAAAAAAAGATTTTTAAACTTTAAAAGTGAAAAGAGACACAGCTTCATTAAGCCATGCTGATGCCTCGCTAGTCATCTGAAAACTGCTTCCTTATTCACAGCCACAAACAAAACAGCGACAGCTGATTTACATACCCACGTTCTGCACATGCGCCAGAACATACCGCTATCTAAGCAGACAGCTAAACCCCATCATATACCGTTAAAAATGGACGTATAGCACTTGGGAGCCTAACGCACTGATATAACACTTGGAAGCGTTGCATTGAAACAGGACTATTTAATTTCGTTGAAAACGTTGACCCACAACAGCACAGTAAGAGGCGGAAGCAGACACACTGAGAGGCCGCAGGAAGGAAGTGGACATGCGCTCAGATGGCGGTAAGGGCGGGCGAGCCCCGGAGTCCGCGCAGAGAAGCCGGGGCCGTGCACAAGCAGGCCAGCCGCGGACGCGGCGGCTCCTCATTACATACAGTGTGCATGCTGCAGACAGGGCCGAACCAGGCTAAACAGGGCCGAACCGGGCTAAACAGGAAGTAGGCTAACCTGGGCAAAAGTGAGCTGAAAAGTGAGCTGAACTGGGCTGACGAGGGCCTAACTGGGCTAAACAAGAATAAAGCAGGCTAACCTGGGGGAAAGTGAGCTGAACTGGGCTAAACAAAACTGAACTGGGCTAAACAGGACTAAAGTAGGCTTACCTGGGGGAAAGTGAGCTGAACTGGGCTGAAGAGGGCCGAACTGAGCTAAACAAAACTACAGTAGGCTAACCTGGGCAAAAGTGAGCTGAACTGGGATAAACTGGGCTAAACTGGGATAGAAAGCCAGGAGGGGTACTGGGAACGGCCTGCAATTCCAGCTGAGGTGCGAGGGCGGAGTCATATGGGGGGTGGGGGGTGTGGGGGAGGGATAGAGGCTGGTGGCTCATGGGGGGGGAGGTGTGGGGGGTGCAGGGGAGGGGCAGGGCTTTGCGGGTGCGGAGAAAGATGACAGTGTGTGTCTCACTGCTCACCGGGACAGCCAGGTGATCTCCCAGTTCTTCAAGCTCTCTTCCCTTCAAAAACACAAGGCCAGAGCCAATCAAACGCCACACAAGCGTTTGCTTTCAAAAAGCAACCAACCAGCAGGCCCCTTTCTGACAGGTTGCGCAGCGATCCTCCAACAGCACAGCTGGTTGGCAGGTGGGCAGAACCGTTTCCTGGGGTAACAGAAGCCTGGGGACTACACAGATTCTCGCCCTGGTGAAACTGCCCCAGGTGGCGCACTGTGAGGCCCCCAGACCAGGGGAGGGTCACACCTGATTGGCAGGAGCACTTATTGGCTGGAGCTGATTGGCTGGAGCGCTGATTAGCCGGAGCGCTGATTGGCTGGATGCGCTGACTGGCTGGAGTGCTGATTGGCTGGAGTACTGATTGGCCGGAGTGCTGATTGGCTGGATACGCTGATTGGCCGGAGCGCTGATTGGTTGGAGCTCGTAATGGGCTACTCTCAGTATAAATGACTTTAGCGCACGTGTCAGTGCCCAGTGGGGCTGCGTTCATTCATCCTAGTCACACAGAGGGCGTCCCGCTGGCGAGGCGCTAACGCTAATGAGGTGCTAACACTAACGAGGCGCTAACCCTAACAAGGCGCTAACGCTAATGAAGCGCTAACACTAACGAGGCGCTAACCCTAACAAGGCGCTAACGCTAATGAAGCGCTAACACTAACGAGGCGCTAATGCTAACAAGGCACTAATGCTAATGAGGTGCAAACACTAAGGAGGCGCTAACCCTAACGAGGCACTAACGCTAATGAAGCGCTAACATTAACGAGGCGCTAACCCTAACAAGGCGCTAACGCTAATGAAGCGCTAACACTAAGGAGGCGCTAATGCTAACAAGGCGCTAACGCTAATGAAGCGCTAACACTAACGAGGCGCTAATGCTAACAATCTGTCGGACCGTACTGCAGAGAAATGGGAACACAAGAGACTCTATTCATGGCCTGCGGGTGTTTTACCACTTCCCCATATCAGGCTTTGCATCTGCAGGCAAATCCAAACCAAAACGTTTTCTAATGTGAGGCTGGCGTGCACAAAACTCACCCCAAAGCTGACCAGCTGTGTCTTGTTTTGTTTTTGTTTTAATGTGTTTTACTAACTTTGCTAAGAATTCATTTTGTGTTTTTGCAGAGGCTACAGCGTAATTACAAAGTGAGTCTGAACATTTCTGGCAAATCAGAGCTCTGCTCTGTGTTCTGACAGGGCCGTCTGGTTTTATGGAGCTGCAGCAGCCCCAGACTGCATATCCCCCATGATCCTCTGCTCCGAGGGAGGTGAGGTGAGGGGTGAGGGGTCGGGGGTCAGCACTCACAGGTCGCTGGCGACGGAGGAGTTTCGGGACATGGTCTTGGGGGAGAGGTCGAAGTCCGAGTCGGAGCGGTACAGGAAGGACTCCCGCCTCTGGCTGTGGGGGGCGTTGGCCTGGAGGACCAGCCTGGACCCCGGACTGGCCTGGGGGTCCAGAGGACTGCGGCTCGAAGACAAGCCATTCTCAACATCAAAACTGCAGGGGGGGGGGGGGAGAGGGGTGGGGACAGAGGGGGGAGAGGGAGAGAAGCGAGAGATAAGTTATTGTCATTTATTCTTCTTTAATAAAACCTGCTTGAATTCCTCAGTCCTTGAAAGAGAACAACAGAAAGAGTGAGAGAAAGAGAGAGTCCTGCGGCACTCTTGTACTCAGTGGTATGCAGAGTGAGACTGTGTTCAGCAGCCCCCGGCTGAAATGAGCGGGCTGGGCGGTCCCGGCCGCGTGGGCGATGCCGGGAGCCCCCAGTGACCCGCACGGATACGAGGAGGAGGAAGGTCTGCTACGTGATTGGTGGATTGGCGGCCAGTGACCCGCACGGATACGAGGAGGAGGAAGGTCTGCTACGTGATTGGTGGATTAGCGGCCAGTGACCCGCACGGCTTTGAGCGGCAACAGGACGCGCACGCGAGCAGGCTGTGATGATGCAGACGGTGACATCATTCCTGCACACGAGCAGGCCGTGATGATGCAGACGGTGACATCACTCCTGCACACGAGGAGGCCGTGATGATGCAGGTGGTGACATTACTCCTGCACACGAGGAGGCCGTGATGATGATGCAGGTGGTGACATCACTCGCTGACACCAGCGCTGAAGTCTGACCAGAGAAAGCACAGTCCAGCCCAACCATCCACCCTCATCACGATGGGGAGTGCATCAGATTCAATCACAGGTGCTCCTGCTTCACCCCACACACCCCCCCCCCCCCCCCCAAAAAAAAGGATCAATCTGTTCTACACCCCCCCCAACACACACACACACACACACAGTTACACCCCTAGCCCTGGTACTGGCACCCTGAGTGGTGTTTAATTCCCTTTGTCTTCCTTGCTTTGCTGCTTTCTTTAACTGCAGGATTGGCAGCTGATGGAAGCCCTTTGTGAGGAGCAGTGTGATGTCATAGAGGGGATTCACCACGGCAACCCTCAGGGTTCCACGCTGCTCGTGTTCTGATTTGCCTGTGTGTCACTATAACCATTTCCTTTTCATAAATAAATTAATCTCTTTCAAAAACCTGTGATTTTCCATGCTTTACGCTGCACCTTGCCAGGGGCTAGCCGTAACACACACACACACACACACACACACACACACACCAGGACGTGCTCTCGGGATGCTGAGTGATTGGAGGGAGGAGGACAGCGTGCTCTCTCTGTGACAGTCATGAATTCCTCTTGCTTCACACGCTCCCCCCCCCCGCCCCCACCTCAGTTTCAGTGAATGAGGCTGTTTCCTCCAATGGGAGAGCAGCAGTGCTCTGGCTGCCAGGCGGGCTCTGGAGCTGCTGGTCTAAAAATATCTCAAACCCCCCCCCCCACGCTGACGCTGCTGCGTGTGACTTCTCTATTTATAGCACTTCTCCAGATTAACCATACCACAGCCTCAAACACAGTGCACCCCCGAGACTCCCACACCCCCTTTATTTAGGCCCCCCCCAACACTAACGCTCAACTCAACCCCCCCCACCCCCCCACCCCCCCCCCCCCACTGGCCACCTCAATAATTAATTTGCAATGTTAGTCTACCTGCCCCCCCCCCCCCCCCCATTCCCCACCACCATGCACCTCACCCAGTTCCTCATGCTAATGAAAGACGAAGCTTACTCTATAGGAATTTAGGTTGCCATGGTGACTGCGTTTGAATTCCACCATCAGTGATGTCATCTTGCGCAGACGTACATGGATTCCGTCTAGGACAGTGAAAACGGCCGAGAGCCAATCAGCATTCGCCCATAACGATGAGTAAAGATTTACGATCTTTACCTCTGCACAAACACAGTTCAGCGAGTTCAGTGATCAGGAAAACAAAATAAACTGAGTCTGCGAAGGAAAAGGGTATTGCTCGCGTTTCTTCATCAAAATAAAAGTCTTGGACAAATGGTGATGAAGTACAGGCCAATGTTTTTACGCACCGCATACAAACATTTACAGAGCACTTAAGGATTTAAACACTTGGGTCTTACATGACATCTCACTCTAGTTTACATATTTTGGTAAGGTAATACCCAAACTGGTGGCCCCAAACCATTCTAAACTGAGCCAAATCGGACCGGGCCAAGCTTGATGGGAATTTACCATAAAAACATCCCACACCAGATCCAACAGCAAGCAAAACAATAAACAATACAAAGAGAAATTGTCAGCTGCATTCCATTCAGGTTGAACTGAACAACAATGACTCAAATTTAAGCTCCCGTTGATTTCTTTTAAAGCCAGCAGAGGTGTTAAATCAACTCCATCCTTTATGGATTCACACAGACTCAGCTTAAACCTGAATGAATGAATCACACAGACTCAG
>NC_057938.1:1762327-1807327 GCF_018555375.3 Anguilla rostrata | reverse complement strand
GGCTCTGACACTAATACTGACGCTAACGCTGACGCTGACACTAACGCTAACGCTGACGCTGGCTCTGACACTAATACTGACGCTAACGCTGACGCTGACACTAACGCTAACGCTGACGCTGGCTCTGACACTAATACTGACGCTAACGCTGACGCTGACACTAACGCTAACGCTGGCGCTGACGCTGGTCGGATCACCGCCGGTGACTTTCTGAGAAGAGGTCTCTCGCTTTTTCACAGAATGGCGTTTCCGGCGTGACCACAGAGACCGGTATCGCACCGACCACACGGCAGCCACAGCCTCTCCCCCTGTCTTCTGACAGGATACAGTGCGCACACGGTTTAAAGGGAAATCTACCGACACAAAAATTAGGCCTTTGTTTTTAAAAAATAAAATAATAAAATTTAGGTGGAGGTGCATTTGTACGACTTCAGCTTTGGAGTTCAGCTTTTAAATGTTTCTAACACGTCCCAACAAAACCACATGTACAAAAAAAACTACATCAACAACACTCACAAGTGCAGGACTTAACTGGATGTATTGTCCATGTAAAATACACTACGTTTCCTAAAGTATGTGGACACCTGAATATCACACCCATATGTGCTTGTTGAACATCTCATTCCAAAACCCTGGGCATTAATATGGAGTTGCCCCCCCCCCCCTTGCTGCTGTAACAGCCTCCACTCTTCTGGGAAGGTTTTCCACTAGATTTTGGAACAGGCTGCAGAGATTCACTTCCATTCAACCACAAGAGCATTAGTGAGGTCTGGCACAGCTGTTGGGTGGAAGGCTTGGCTCACAGTTGGCATACCAATTCATCCAAGTGTCAGATGGGGTTGAGATCAGGGCTCTCTGCAGACCAGTCATGGTCTTGCCCACCAAACTCAGCAAACCATTTCTTTATGGACCTTGCTTCGTGCACAGGGGCATTGTCATGCTGAAACAGGAAAGGGGCTTCCCCAAAACTGTTGCCACAAAGATGGAAGCGCACAATTATTCTGCCTCCACCAAACTTTACAGTTGGCACTATGCATTCGGGCAGGTAGCGTTCTCCTGGCATTCCCCAAACCCAGATTCATGCATTTCAATTTCAATTTGACAAGCTGAAAGGGGTTGGAAAGTTGGAAAGGTGGCACCACATGACAGTGCCACGTCGAAAGTCACTGAGCTCTTCAGTGTGACCTATTCTACTGCCAATGTTTGTCCATGGAGCCTGCACGGCTGCATGCTTGATTCTGTATATCCGTTTGCAGTGGGTGTGGCTGAAGTAGCCGAAACCACTAATTAGATGCGGTTTCCACAAACTGTCAGCCATTTTTCTATGTGGCATCTCAGAACGCACTGCAGCCCTTCACACGACTCACAGCTCACATCGGAACCATGTTATCACCGCAGAACCATAGAACCTTAGAATCATTTCAGACCCTGGGAACCGAGCGATCACTACGGAACCTCAGGATCATGTGACCATTTCAGATCTCCGGAACCTTAGACCCCAGTCAGGCCAAAGGAAGGCAAAGGGCTCCCTCTGCACAGAGAGGCAGAGTCACCCACTCCACACCCCACCCTGCACACCTACACAAGCACAGGCCCGTTTTAAAAGAGGATCCCCACTCCACACCCCACCCTGCACACCTACACAAGCACAGGCCTGTTTTAAAAGAGGATCCCCACTCCACACCCCACCCTGCACACCTACACAAGCACAGGCCTGTTTTAAAAGAGGATCCCCACTCCACACCCCACCCTGCACACCTACACAAGCACAGGCCCGTTTTAAAAGAGGATCCCCACTCCACACCCACCCTGCACACCTACACAAGCACAGGCCGTTTTAAAAGAGGATCCCCACTCCACACCCACCCTGCACACCTACACAAGCACAGGCCTGTTTTAAAGAGGATCCCACTCCACACCCACCCTGCAACCAGCAAGCACAGCCGTTTAAAAAGGATCCCAACTCCACACCCGACCTGCACACTCCAAGCACAGGCCGTTTTAAGAGAGGATCATACCCCTGCCTGACAGCATAAGCAGCAAACAATGCGTGTGTGCATGTGGTGTTGTGTGTGTATGTGTGTGGTGTGCGTGTGTGCGTGTGTGTGAGTGTGCGTGTGTGAGTGTGCGTGTGTAAGTGTGTGTGTGTGCGTGTGTGAGTGTGTGTGCGTGTGCATGTGTGTGTGCATGTGCGTGTTCGTGTGTGTCTGTGTGTGTGTGTGCGTGTGCGCGTGTGTGTATGCGTGTGACTGTGCGTGTGTGAGAGTGTGCGTGTGCGCGTGTGAGTGTGTATGTGTGTGCGTGTGTGAGTGTGTGTGTGTGTGCGCGTGCGGTGTGTGTGTGTGTGTGTGTGTGAGTTAGGAACATGCATACCGCCTGCGGATGTTGATTGGACGGTTCACTGCGTAGGGGGATCCAATGCTGATCGGACTGTTCAGTGGCAAACTCATCCTTTCACCCTCTCTCTCTTTCTCTCACTTTCTCCCTCTCTCAGAGGTAGTGAGGTTTCAGTCTGTCTCTTCCTGTTGTCAGAATGCTCCAGTTCCCCATAACCCCCGCAGACCAGCCCTCCCCCACCACTGATGAAAAAAACAAGAAAAACAGATAAAATCTCAGGGAAAAAAAATTCTCCTTCGCTCCTCTTCCCTGTACAGGGCCGGTTTGATGAGGTCGGTCCTTCTGAGGGTGTTTTTCGGGTGTGAAACTGGCTGCTCAGGATCATGCCAGTTAGTGAAGTCTGTCCGAGGTGCACCTCCACCCCCACCCCCCCAACAAACACCACCCCCCCCCCCCCGAAGACACGCTCTCACTTTTACACAGCGCGATTCCTCAGTAGCTATACAGTCTCTTCAGAGAAACAGCACACATACACACACACACGCACACACACACATACACACACACTGCCTCCTGTTCTTCAGTTTCCTCTTCTCTCACTCCTTTTATCTCTCACACTCTTCCATGTGTCTCTGCGTTCTTTTTCAAAGTCTCTCCCTCCCTCCTTCTCTCTCTCTCTCTCTCTCTCTCTATCTCTCCCCCTGCCTCACTCTCCCCTCGATAGTCCTGAGCTGAACTGAGCTGGAGTGGGGTGGGGGGTGGAGTCTCCCTGACTTCACTGTGATGTCAGAGCAGAATAGGGGAGGCGGGGTCAGGGGGCGGGGCCAGACGACAGACCTCAGAAAGTTAACCCTTTAGCTGCCCTCTCTCCCCTGACTCAGGGGAATCCAAACAGTTATGAGGAGTACCCACGAACACGCACTTATTAGCATTATATCTATGATTATTGCTCTGATAATAATAATAATAACAATAATAAGAACTACTATTATTATCATTACTACCAGTACTACATCTGTCCAAGTGATAAATATTTATTACAAAACTCTGTAAGTGAGCTTGTGTATAAATCTGCGTGTCTGAGTGTTATATGTGCATGTGTGTCCATTTGTGTAACCACATGTAAAAGTGTGTGTGTGTGTGTCTGTGTGTAAACAATATACAATAACCTGCTCAAATTTATGCCAATGCAGATAAGAGAATAGACAACTTCGCCATGCATGCGCCTCGAACATCCTGTCAATCTTGCACCGTGTATGCATCCGGCTAAGACTCTCACACCACCTAGTGGCAACTAAATGCATCGCAGTTGACACTGCACGCCGGCATTAAAATATTTGACATTCTTCTAAATGTGCAGAAACTCGGCTTGTGCTACGGATGTTCCACAGCAGAGCTTTCTCCTCTGCGTGAGAGGTCTGTGAAAACAGGCCAATGTGAAAGCCTCGGCTAATATACCTGCACGAGCCGTTCCACACACATGCACACACATCCAACACACACACACACACACACACACACACAAAAAGATGAATCTTTGATACAGAAAAATTGGGAAATGCAGTAGTACACTGTAAAGTCCAGAGAGAACACCACAGAGGAGCTGCAACTTTTGGCCAGCAGGTGGCACTCTACACACAACCCTGCTGCACACCTTCAAAAGCCCAGCCGTGGAACATTGTCACAACACAGTTCCATAAACTTCACAGAACCATAGAACCTAGTCAGTCAACCCTAACTGCCAACCCCCCCCAAACCCCCAGAAACCATGAACACACTGATATTAGTAGACAGCAATGGAAGTTACTACATAAAGGCCAAAAATGAGCCTTAAATTTAATAAAAAACAAATAAAGTTCTGATAATAAACTGAAAAAATAAAGTTCACCGGGTAGAAATGAATATTATTTCACTGCTGAAAGGTCTGTACAGACCGGGACAGAGCGACCCTGTATCGGGGTGACACCTTTTATTTGAGTAAAAGTATTCTCAGAGTGTGAGGTTTACACAGCAGACCGTCCTTCATCGGGAGGATGAAGATGGAGGGCTGCTGCTGGGGGTGCGGGTCTGGGACGGGTTCCTGGGTGTTGTTTTTTTCATTCTGAAAATGCGTGGCCCTGCTGTCCTGACGTGCACAAGTTCTCCCAGCTGCACTAGGGCACACGCACGCACACACACACGCGCACACACACACACTCACACCCACTCTCACACCCACTCTCACATGATCTCTAGGAACTGTCTGCTGCTTGCTGTAAAGCACTAATCCCCATACTCAAATCAGCGCTGAACCGCGGTGCTCTGGGGGTCAGTGCCCACACAGCCTCTCCACCGCTTCACCCGTCCTGCAGACTGACCTCGGAACGACCCGAGTGCTCCAAAGGCTCCACCCACAGCCTCAAGCAGCCCGCAGCTCAGCGCTAACAGATTAGCATCTGCATCCATTTGACTAGCAAACCTGCTGCTATGGCTGCTCCAGCTCTTTTAGCTTCCCGCTCTCCTCTGGGTCCAATGGAACTGCTCCAAACTGAGCCACTTGTCCTCACTGAGCTGCTCCTGACAGAACTGTTCCTCTCACTGAGCTGCTCCTGATGGAACTGTTCCTCTCACTGAGCTGCTCCTGATGGAACTGTTCCTTTCACTGAGCTGCTCCTGACGGAACTGTTCCTCTCACTGAGCTGCTCCTGACAGAATCCTCTCACTGAGCTGCTCCTGATGGAACTGTTCCTCTCACTGAGCTGCTCCTGATGGAACTGTTCCTCTCACTGAGCTGCTCCTGATGGAACTGTTCCTCTCACTGAGCTGCTCCTGACGGAACTGCTCCTCTCACTGAGCTTCTCCTGACAGAACTGTCCCTCCTCACTGAGCTGCTCCTCACAGAACTGTTCCTTCTCACTGAGCTGCTCCTGGCAGAACTGTTCCTTCTCACTGAGCTGCTCCTAACAGAACTCTTCCTTCTCACTGAGCTGCTCCTAACAAAACTGTTCCTCCTCAGAACACTGCTCCTGACAGAACCTGAGCGTCTCCACCACTGTACTAAACACAGCAGTGCACATAACCACTGCACACTGCACACTGCACATAACTACTGCACACTGCACATCACCACTGCACACTGCACACTGCACATAACTACTGCACACTGCACATAACCACTGCACACTGCACATAACTACTGCACACTGCACACTGCACATAACTACTGCACACTGCACATAACCACTGCACATAACTACTGCACACAACCACTGCACACTGCACACTGCACATAACTACTGCACACTGCACATAACCACTGCACACTGCACATAACCACTGCACACTGCACATCACTACAGCACACTGTACATAAACACTGCACACTGCACATAACTACAGCACACTGCATATAACCACTGCACACTGCACATAACTACAGCACACTGCACATAACCACTGCACACTGCACATAACCACTGCACACAACCACTGCACACTGCACATAACTACTGCACACTGCACATAACCACTGCACACTGCACATAACCACTGCACACAACCACTGCACACTGCACATAACACACAGCACACTGCACATAACCACTGCACTCAGCGGCACACAACCCTGTTTTGGGAGCATATTTTCCCTCATCTACTCTCCAGTGTATCAGCACTGCTCAGTGATCACACTGTTTAATGAGAGGAGCTAGCCGTCCAGCTGGCAGTGGGACGGAGACGGTTCGGGACCGAGGGGGACGTACCCGATGCAGGAATGCCGACGGAAGGAGCCTGAGGCGACCGGCGAGCTCCCGCTCATCCTCAACCGCGGACCGCGCCGGACTACAGGTCTGGAATTGCGCTGCACTTTCCCTATGATGGGGAGGGCAGGGGCACGCCCACGCCCACGCCTCACCCCCCCCCCCCCCCCGTGTGTCACTCAGCCTGGGTGGGGGTGCAGTCACAGGGACAGTGACCCCCCCACCCCCACCCCCACCCACACTGTGAAGCCTGGGTAGAGAGGGTGCTGTCTGGGTGCTCAGATTACCCTGCTAGACAGACATCATCGATTTGCTTTTATGCAAATCACCCAAAACGCTCCGCCCTCTGGCACTCCACCACAGCACTCCTCTTACAGAGAGAGAGAGAGAGAGGGGGGGAGGGGGGGGAGGAAAGAGAGAGAGAGAGAGAGAGAGAGAGAGAGAGAGAGAGAGAGAGAGAGAGAGAGTGGGAAAGAGTTGGAACTGGAGAACAGTGACCGCAGTGCAGTTATAGTGTAGTAGAAGTTTGGCTGTGTTTTAATCCGGGCTGAGAGAGAGATGTGAGTTTTAATGTAACCTGGGCTGAGAGAGAGATGTGAGTTTTAATGTAACCTGGGCTTAGAGAGAGATGTGAGTTTTAATGCAACCTGGGCTGAGAGAGATGTGAGTTTTAATGTAACTGGAGCAGAGAGAGATGTGAGTTTTAATGTAACTTGGGCTGAGAGAGAGATGTGAGTTTTAATGTAACCTGGGCTGAGAGAGATGTGAGTTTTAATGTAACTGGAGCAGAGAGAGATGTGAGTTTTAATGTAATCTGGGCTGAGAGAGATGTGAGTTTTAATGTAACCTGGGCTGAGAGAGATGTGAGTTTTAATGTAACTGGAGCAGAGAGAGATGTGAGTTTTAATGTAATCTGGGCTGAGAGAGATGTGAGTTTTAATGTAACTGGAGCAGAGAGAGATGTCAGTTTTAATGTAATCTGGGCTGCCCTTTGGCCTGGGACAACCCCCCCTCCCGGTGCTCAGAGACCCTCCCGCCTGCCCCTCTCCCCTCCCTAAATCCCAAAGGTCGACCGGCATCAGTCGCCCTCTGCTTTTAGAACTCCTCAGACTGGCAGAATTACGGCTTGTTTGGTTAAAGCAGTTCCTCTGACATCCTGCGATTCCTCAAATCTTTTTCCCTCAAAAAAAGAAAAACTCAAACCCCCCCCCCCTCCCGTGATTACTCTCAGAGTGAAGCCGCTCACACACAGACAGTCCTGGTTCTCCTTTAGGCTGACAGCCTGTTTCACCGTATGAGTCTCCTAATGTACACACACTCTCAAACACAGCTCTGACCCCGGGCCACATCGTCGTACACACTACATTACGCTTCCATTTGGCAGAGACCTTTTTCCAGTGTGACTTACAATATGAGAGAAATAAGTACATCCAGCAGAGTTATGACAGAGCCAGACCAGGATAATAACGTTCCCAGAACAGCTAGTGTTATCAATATAGCACTAAATGCACGTTAACTTGTGCCAGCCTATAACCATAAATCAAATGACAGATTCAAACAGTTTACATCCAATTAAAAACCATAAGGTATGTATGCAGTCCTGAAGCAGTTTCATAAATAAAAAAGCGCTTTGGGGTTGGAAACAGGAAAGGGTGCAGACGGCAGACTGTGGGTTTTCTGTTCACATAATAAAAAGGCCAGAGCTTCGGCTGCCTTTTTTTCTTTTTAATCGCACACTTCTTCTTCTAGAATGCGGCAGAAAAACATTACATTACATTACAAAAACAGGCAAGAGAGACTGAAAGAACTCCCCACCTGCCCCCCCCCCCCCCCGACAAAAACAGACTGATGGAACGGTGATTCTGACAGTTTTATGATGTCACACACAGCCAGGAAGATCGGATTGCAGGTCCCTGCTCCCTGCAAGCAGAGGAGCCAATCGGTTTGTGCAGCCAATGACTGAGTAAATGTATAAATGTAAAACTGTGTGAAAAAGCGGAATCATTTGACACAATACACAGCATCAATGCAGTGAAGCAGCTATGGACCCTTTAAAATAAGCAAGCGAGGTTTCACCCCAGAGTAAAAGCACCCACGCAGTGAAAAAGAAAACTCATGTAAAAGAGGAAACTTAAGCCAAGGATTTGAATGATGTAAAACACGGTCAGTTGTGTGTTTTCCCCTGTCCCAGACTCTCATAGGCCCACACACAAACACAAGCACAGCGCTGAACACAGCAAACTGCTCCTGACTACCGTACTGAACACAGCGTACTGCTCCTGACTACAGTACTGAACACAGCGTACTGCTCCTGACTACAGTACTGAACACAGTACTGAACACAGCGTACTGCTCCTGACTACAGTACTGAACACAGCGTACTGCTCCTGACTGCAGTACTGAACACAGCGTACTGCTCCTGACTACAGTACTGAACACAGTACTGAACACAGCGTACTGCTCCTGACTACAGTACTGAACACAGTACTGAACACAGCTACTGCTCCGACTACAGTACTGAACACAGCGTACTGCTCCTGACTGCAGTACTGAACACAGCGTACTGCTCCTGACTACAGTACTGAACACAGTACTGAACACAGCGTACTGCTCCTGACTACAGTACTGAACACAGTACTGAACACAGCGTACTGCTCCTGACTACAGTACTGAACACAGCATACTGCTCCTGACTACAGTACTGAACACAGCGTACTGCTCCTGACTACAGTACTGAACACAGTACTGAACACAGCGTACTGCTCCTGACTACAGTACTGAACACAGTACTGAACACAGCGTACTGCTCCTGACTACAGTACTGAACACAGCGTACTGCTCCTGACTACAGTACTGAACACAGCAAACTGCTCCTGACTGCAGTACTGAACACAGCGTACTGCTCTTGACTACAGTACTGAACACAGCAAACTGCTCCTGACTACAGTACTGAACACAGCAAACTGCTCCTGACTACAGTACTGAACACAGTACTGAACACAGCGTACTGCTCCTGACTACAGTACTGAACACAGCAAACTGCTCCTGACTACAGTACTGAACACAGTACTGAACACAGCGTACTGCTCCTGACTACAGTACTGAACACAGCGTACTGCTCCTGACTGCAGTACTGAACACAGTACTGAACACAGCGTACTGCTCCTGACTGCAGTACTGAACACAGTACTGAACACAGCGTACTGCTCCTGACTACAGTACTGAACACAGCGTACTGCTCCTGACTACAGTACTGAACACAGCGTACTGCTCCTGACTACAGTACTGAACACAGCGTACTGCTCCTGACTACCGTACTGAACACAGTACTGAACACAGCAAACTGCTCCTGACTACAGTACTGAACACAGCAAACTGCTCCTGACTACAGTACTGAACACAGCGTACTGCTCCTGACTACAGTACTGAACACAGCGTACTGCTCCTGACTACAGTACTGAACACAGCAAACTGCTCCTGACTACAGTACTGAACACAGCAAACTGCTCCTGACTACAGTACTGAACACAGCGTACTGCTCCTGACTACAGTACTGAACACAGCGTACTGCTCCTGACTACCGTACTGAACACAGTACTGAACACAGCGTACTGCTCCTGACTACAGTACTGAACACAGCGTGCTGCTCCTGACTACCGTACTGAACACACACACACAGACATACACACACACACACACACACACACACACACACACACACACACACACACACACACAAACACACTAACTAGACAAAACCACTCAGAGGCCAAGGAACCGGCTGGCTGGAGGCTTTGTAAGCATGCTCTAGCCAGGTAACTGAGGTGAGTGCTGCCTGCAGGAAGAGAGCAGAGGTCAGAGGTCGGAGGTCGCCGGCCGTACCTGGGCGGGTGGGCGAGGGTGAAGCGCCGGCTCTGCGCCAGGTTTCGGCGTGCCATGGGCTGGCGCATCAGCAGCGGGGAGGTGCACGGCGAGGAGGGGGGCGAGTTCTGAGGGGAGTTGGCGGGGGACCCCGGGGGGGACCAGCCGAGGGACCGCCCTTTGCACAGGCGCTGGGCGGGGGGCGGACGCCTGATCAGCCGGGTTCCGCTAGGGGACCGCTCGCCCCCCGACACCGGCTCATCCATAATCCAGTCCTGCTCCCGCACGGCACCCGCGAACCCTTCTCCCACGAACGCTCCTCCCGCGAACGCTCCTCCCGCGAACCCTCTTCTCCACAGCAGAGCGCCCCTCAGAGGCCCAAAGCCTGAATGCTGTCCGCTGGCTAAAAGAAGGGGTACACCCCAAACCCCATTCCCCCCCTCCCAAAGGGTAACACGGGGGGGGAATCAGACAGGAACCCAAAAACCTGCACTGTCCAGCAAACTGCTCTCAGAGCAGAGTCGGTTGGCGGTATCAGCGGCTGGTCTCAGAGCAGAGTAGTGGTGGCGGTATCAGCGGCTGGTCTCAGAGCAGAGTAGTGGTGGCGGTATCAGCGGCTGGTCTCAGAGCAGAGTAGTGGTGGTGGTATCAGCGGTTGGTCTCAGAGCAGAGTAGTGGTGGCGGTATCAGTGGCTGGTCTCAGAGCAGAGTAGTGGTGGCGGTATCAGCGGCTGGTCTCAGAGCAGAGTAGTGGTGGCGGTATCGTCGTGGTGACACGACGCAGGTGTGAGGGATCTCTACCCTGCTGTGTTTACAGAGGGCTAAGCTCCTCCCCCCAGGCTAAATCTGGCCCTCTGATTTATAATGGGAGAGGCCTGCCAGAGGAACATACTAAGGCAAGAGTGCTCCCCCACTAAAACACACACACACAGAGCATACACACACACGCACACACACAGAGCACACACAGACACACACACACAGAGCATACACACACACACACACACACAGACTGCACGCACACATACACACAGCATACACACACACAGACTGCGCACACACACACACACATATACACACACACGCACACGCACACACACAGAGCACACACACAAACACACACACACACATGCACATACACAGAGCACACACACAGAATGCACACACACATACACGCACACACACACACTCAGAGAGCACACACACACACGCACACACACAGCACACACACACACACACACACTTCTGATGTCCCTAAATGTCTCCAGAGATCTGCTTTCTTTCTCCATGTTGGCCAAGATGGGATCACTTGACCCACATGTGTTATAAACAGAAAGGGCAGGGGGGGGGGGGGTTTATGCAACCTCCCCAGGGTCAGGACAGATCTGTGGCTCAAATTGCAACCCCTCAACTCCCGCCCCCCCACCACCCCAAAAAAGTCCTGTGCGATTGCACTCCTTGCTTCAAAGTTTGCCAATGAGTCAGCCTTAAACTCACACTTCCGTTTATACAGAATAACTTCAGATACAGAATCACAACTGCGGGTAAACAGCACAGGATGAGGGGGGGGGGGAACCCAGAGAGTATGGAGTTGTGGGATGGGGTGGTGGGGGGGGGGCGAGGAGGCCGCCTGGGAAACATTGGGGGGGTCGTGCGGACATTAGCAGGGGGTTGTGAGGACGTTAGCAGGGGGTTGTGAGTTAGGGAGGGGTTGTTAGAATGTCAGATAGCTTGTTGCGACACTGGGACTCAGGAGTAAAGCCAATGCCGTGCTTGATGAAGCCTGACACCAGACCGTGGGGCTCATCCACAAACTGGATCAGAGCCTTAACAAATACCAGACCATGGGGCCCATCCACACACTGGAGCAGAGCCTTAACAGGATGAGCCACCCAGCAGCTTGTTAAATAAACAAATGAAGCCCACAGCACAGAGAGGTTACAGAGCTGGCCCGTTAGAGCAGCTACAGTGCAGGCTCACTGATGGAAATTCAGCCAGGAGGGGAGCGCTTGCTAAAACCAGCCAGCAGATGGCGCTCCCGCGACGAGCGGCACCGTGCACAGGCAGCGCCGCGTCCTGTGGCCTCGGGACCTCGGACCGAACACATCGGGCTGAACGCTTCGCCGCTAATGAGAATACCGAACGGGGTTTTTCTGCGACTGCTCTGCATCTGAGTTTCCCACAACACACTGGGGTCATTGTTATCTTGCCACATGACTTCCTCCACATCAGCAGAGGAAAGCCTGAGTTTAGGAGGAAGCAGAGACTCCGAGCCAAAGGGAGGGACAGACAGCAAAGGGCCATTCACAGAACAAAAAAAAATAAAATAAAAATTATATATTTCTACACAATAAAATAAAATTAAGCACATACCAAAGGAATGAAACCATTTTATACAATTTAGCATTTCTGACATCACAGACGGGAACGGGGATTCAGAAAACCTGTAGTGGGCGGAGTCGCTCGACTGACCAACGCGTTTGCAAAAACAAAAAAATTTGCCCATCGTGTGGTTCATGAAGACTGAGTCACATGACACTAGTTAACCCCTATGTGCAATCCCCCTAGTGGTCAGCATGCTGCCTAGATTTCTCCACTCAGACCTGCAGTGCTCCTGCAACGAAACTATGAGTTGAAAACAGTAACTCTGTGTTCTAGCTCAATTAGTAGACGATTCAGGACAGCTGTGCCGAAGATGGAGTTTCTACGCGCCACCGTTGACGCACTGGTCATGCATTTACCAAGCACCCCCTCCCTGCAGCCTCATCTGTAACTACACCTCCTACGCATGACACACTGGACAATAGTGTCTATCTGGGCATTCATAAAAAAAATTCTTTCACCACTCAAAAATCGTATTCCGTCATAGCAACAAAATAAACTCGACAATAGCCGATGGTATGCCTGTACAGCTGTGAAAAACACTGCTCACTGCACACTAAAATAAAAAGAGGGATTTTTCTAAAATTATACCATGTCATTCTACTGTCAATATCTGGGACTCAATATGGAATAAATATACAATCTTACCATTGGTTCTACGTGTAGAGATGAAAATTCGAAAATGAGTGATCATATATTGTCTTGGACAATCCGTTTGTGAAATATACGCTCATTTGTGATGCCTGGGTACCTTACAAAATAGCTGTGCGTAATACCACACATGTTGTTTACGATGTCGTCGTCCTTTGTAGTACAATCTTGTTTGATTGGCAATTAATGCATCCAATATGCGACAGAATAAGCTTTCTAACGATGTACAATAAGTCTAATTTTACTTCTGGAATAGCGTTTTATAGCCCAGCGTAACCGAAAGCTTTATGTCATCATTGCTGTAACACTGAAACACAAACTCGTTTAAAATGACACACTGTGGGGATCTCCAAAGAAAGGTGAAGTAGAAGCGCCAGCAGAGGGCACTATTCATGGAGCCCCCATGTGGTCACAACTGGTAGAACAACCTGGTACTGCCTACAGGGAAAATCTGCTGCACAACTGATCCCAAATGGCATCATCAATTCAAATTAAAAAAAAAACAAAGATAAATTAAAAACAAATTCTCTTCATTTCTCTCCCCTGACAGGGCAGTTCACAGCTGAGGCCCCTGGTGGAGGGGGGTGGGTGGGTGGGGTGGGGGGGGTGGAAACGAGCGGATCTGAATCTAATTTCCGTTGCCGGGGGATTTTTATGTCCTTGTCACCAGGCGGCGGCGGGCTGGCAGAAGTGGGCGGGGCTAATGCGATCAGGGTCATGACTGAGCACGCCCGCACACGTCGGGCTGACCGCGCACGCCCGCCGGGCCTGTCATGTGACTTTCGAAACGCCGCAGCTCCATAAAAACCGCCTGGCCGCCATGCTCCCACTGCGTGGGGGGGGGGGGATTAAAAAAAACCCAAAACGACAGAGCAAAGGCCGCTTCACACCGCGCTGAGACGCCACCGTTTGTGATGAAAAACAGGCCTCGTTCACCCCAGGTTGAAATCTGTGGTTAAGTGATCTGCAGTTTCTCTCTGTCTCTCTTGTTTTTTTCCTTCTTCTTCTTCTTCGAAGTCACGCAGGGACATGAGGATGGTGGAGAGTGCTTTCACACCCACCATTGCCCTTCGATGGCCTTTCCCTCAGAGTTCTATTCTGACTATTCCCCCTTAGGCATCTAGCATCTTGCTCATCGAAGCTCCCGCTAACTGTGCCCTAACAATCACCCCTCACTCAAAGTCACAGAAGCCGCCTCCTGCAGCAATTTCAGGAAACACGACGTGCGTCAGGTGACCTGCAGACCTGACCTCACTATGCAGAGCAGGTGATCTGCCGGACAAAACAGCCATTCTGTCACCTCAGCAGCATCAAATAACATGCAAAACAAAAATGGCCTCTCGTCCCCACCCCCAGCTCTTCCTAACTTACTGCCCTTAACCCTTTGAAGTAGAGAAGGGTTTTGTGGAACGTTGTTTTCCAACATTCTAAGTCAGTCAGTGTTCTAGAACTCCATTGCTTTCCAGTAGTGACCGTTACATCAACAGTAGAGCGTACAGTTACTGCATTACCAGTCGTAATTGTTACATCAGCATTCAAATTTTCCACAGACAGAGGCAGGGGGTCATAGAGGTGAGGGTCATAGAGGCGGGGGTCATAGAGGCAGGGGTCTTGGGTATGTCATAACACATCAGGATCTTCTGCACTCTGTGACAACTGATGCCAAGAGACCATGTTCAAGAAAAAAACCAAATACAAGCAGACATTTATGGTGTGATGATTTATAAAAAACCACTAAAACTCTAATATAACTCAGAAATAAAGTATAAATAAACTTAGTCTTGCATATGTGTTTGTATTCTGTAAATAAAATGGATTTGTACACAGAATACGGCAGATTTTATGTGCAGGGGCTATTAGTGCATTCCAATAAAAACAAACCTAATGAAGAACACTGTAATATTAATGTTTTTCTTATCTTTTACGTCTTTCTAATCGTAAAACGTTTACTGAACATTCTAATGCTGATGTCACAGTAACCAATGGCGATTGAAAGTAGTGGAGTTCTAGAACACTGACTCAGAATTTTGAAAAGAAAAGAACATTCCAAAAAAAAACTGCTCTTCAAAGGGTTAAGCCTCTGATCTCCAGACGGCTCAGACACAGACCACCACAGCCCCCTTCCCCACTAGCATCTAATCCAAGCCCTGATTGCAGTGCTCAGCCCCCCCCCCCCCCCCCCCCCCCCGCCCCCCCCCCCCCCCCCCCCCCAACCTGCTCCTCACGACACCGCCTGTCAGTGACCTTTCCTCCGCAACAGGTCGTGAAATCTCATGATCACTGGCATCATTCTTATTAATAATAATACTACCCGTCATCAGCACTGTTATGGCTACAAGGCAAACTGGCTAGTGCGGCATTCACTCTGACTGAAATAGGTTTACACTGATGACAGTAGCTGTTGTAACCATTGCAGGCTCGTTATATCTCCTAGAGTTGAATTACCACTAAAAATGTCACTGTGTTCAAAAAAGCGGACTAAAACTAAATTAGGGAAAGGGAAAGGAAAATAAATATTAACAGATAATGAATGCAAGTCGGTCCCTGTTCCTAAACCCTTTGGATGGAAGAGGTTTAAGTCTTTTTATCTGTTAAAATAATTTTAAAAAAAATCTTTATAAGGTTCAGGACTTCAAATTCATTCAAATCCCGCGTCAAACAAAAAGATACCACCCGCTGGCTTCGCGCTCACGTGCGCTTTGCGAGAGACAGAGAAAAAACGGCGTTAAGTCAAATGTAAGGAGAGACGACAGGGGAACAAATACACACACAACGACTACAAGGAGCTCAAATTACCATTTATGAAGCGGGGCAGGCCAGGACATGCGAGGGTTTTTGAGACCCGGGTGGCGGTTTCTCACCGCGTTACCGTACAGGTACTGGTCGCTGTCTGAGTGGTACCGTTGCTGGATCCGGATGTGAGTCCGGGGCTGGCGCCACAAGTGTTTCGGCGGTTTTGCGAACCCGGCGCTCTCGCGGCTCAGAACTCTGCACTCCATCCCCGTCGCCGTCCCGCTCAACCGGTTTTCCTCCAATTCCGTAAAACGACTCAGGACTCTTGGAGCTGCGCAGGGCGAAGTCCGCTTATTTTCAAAACACGCACCTGATTTTCCGTAAGCAAAAGCGACCGAGCTTCAAAACCTCAGTGGAAACGCTACCTTGATGACGTTAGTGGGTGTAAAAACAGGGGGGAGAAAGCGCTGTCCTTGGAAAATGGTTCTGAAACGAACAGGTAACGCACGGGCTGGATCAGGAGCAAGTCGCGCGCTGTTCTGACTGTCCGTTCGCGCACCAAGTAAAACGCCCCAGCATCATTCAAAACAAGCCTCCACGAAATATGAGGGGTTTGTTTTTTTTGCCTCGAGTTTGCTTCTTATACACACTCTGTATCTAATTATCAAGCTCTCCAGGATCTCAACCACAACACAAAAGTACACGAACCTCGAAGATAATCAGCCAGCGTCTGCTAGGCTAGTTGTCAGACACGTCTGACGGTCAGCAATGGCTTGACAAACGACGACCGCGGAAAGTGTGAGAAAGTAATCTTCCGATCTTCTGTGGGTTGGCAACGCACTGACTGAGCGCGTAGCCAACGCAGCCAATTTACCTGATCAACTTTTTAACTCGCAGAGCGCAGCAACAGACCACATATCGGTCGCGTCATTGCACTGGGGCATTAACGGCAAATTGGTGTCCAAACTGCGGGATTAAAGAAGTGCTGCGTTCGGGAACATCAGTGAACTCCCTCAGAAGCCTTTCAATTACGGGCAACACAAGAAAACGATCTGAAACCTAAATAATCACAACCGAGTGATTTTCCATTCGCGTGCCGTGTCCGCTCATTCAGACAGAGAACGTGAACAGTTCCCGGAGGAGCGCAAAAGACGTATTACATTATATAACATTTAACGCGTGGATGCATACGTGCAGAGTGCCGGGTGCAGGCCAGCATTGAATCACTATTTATCCTTAACTTTCATTTGATTCTTCCCATTAACAGAGGTGGAAAGTCCAGATTCAGAACGTTCAGTCCTCCCCAGCACTTTGTTCCAATCACCTGGATTTGCTAATCAGCACAATTCTTCAGCCAGGCGGTAAAACTCATTAGTGAAATCGGCTGGCTGAGTTCATGGGTTGAAAAAACACATGGCAGGACTTTCTGTCCCCCTGGATTTACCACTTCAGCCCATTAAGTTTGGTGACTTATGCAAATCAGTAAGAGTAACTCGCCAAACTGTGAAAAAAAAAAAAAACGAATCTATATTAAAGTTAAGAACAGATGTTGACTGAATTCAGACAGTCTGGACTGGGAATGTCTAAAATAGTCCACGTAAAAGTGTGTTAAGAGGAAGCAGGGAAGGGGGCGGGGTCAGTGCCGGAGAGCCAATCAGACTTACTGAGTCCTGGAGTGGGTGGGGCCTGCGACAGCCTCCAGGCTCTGGGCTCCTCCCCTGGCGAGGGGGGCGGGGCTCCGCAGCGCCTCGGGGTCCAGAGGCCGCCGGGCATCCTGGGAAGAGTGGCGGCGGGAGAGCGGCGGGAGCAGGAGGGGCCCGGAGAACCGCCGCCGTACCGCGCAGCTGGGGGTCGCCACGGTAACCGGCTCCAGCTCCACCGGCTCCAGGGAGCACCTGCGGGTCTGGACCAACGAGACGTTCAACATCGTTTGTTTTTTCCTCTCCTACTCAGGCTTTAATAACAGCATTAATATTTAAAACAAACACAACACTAATTACAGCACAAGGGGGAAAAATTCAATTAGTAAGTCTCTGTGCATGAGAGTGTGTGTGTGTGTGTGGAGTGTGTGTGTGATTGTGTAGTGTGAGAGTGTGTGTGTGGAGTGTGTGTAGTGTGTGTGTGTGTATAGTGAGTGTGTGTGTATAGTGTGTGTAGTGTATGTGTGTGAGTACAGCAGGGAGAGGAGAGAGGTATTGATCTCCTCTCCCTCTGTGGCAGAACTCCAGCAGATTACTGTGTGCTTGCGGCTGCACTGTTTACATTCTGCCCTGGGGGGGGGGTGGGGGGGGGTGGGCAATACTCAGACCCCCCACCCCCCGACAGACATAACCCCTCCAGTCTGGGTCTGCTGTGGCTGCCTGGTTCAGTACATCAATACCAATCCCCGAGCGAACGGTGCCAGCGCCTCGCCTGGAACTCTCCCCAATACCGTCTTCAGAGAAACTCGCCTCAGCCCCACACACTCTCTCCGTCTCTACAGAGTACTGCAGAGGGGCTTCGGCTGCTGAGGCTGGCTTCCTGCTGCTCTCTGATTGGTTAGATCTATCACTTTCACCCTGCATTGTGTTTTGGGTTTCAGCTGAAATGGCGTGAAGAATAAAAATGTCCAAGCGAAATCACGATTCTTCAGCAGCAGTAACGTCAGTGACCGATACACACTGTAGCCACGTAAGAAAAGGGAGAAAAACAGAAGGAAGAAAAAAAGAACAGACAAGAGCGGAAGGGTGAGCAGGACTCTGTCGCGTTTAGATTCCAGACGCAGGAGGAAGTTAGTGCACTTAAAATCCCCAGAATGATGAGCTTAATTCCGGGGTTTTGCAGAGTGCACTCAGAAGCACACTTTTCAGGATCCAAATCATACTTTTTAGGAGATCCCACAGAAAGGAAGAGGCGGAGTCATCTTTGGGTCCCATAAATCAGAGAGGAAGAGGCGGGGCCTCTTTACTACAAGTGCGGGACGTCTTACAACACTTCTGCAGTGCAGTTGGAAAATAGTATGGACACACACACACACACACACACTCACACGCACACACACTCTCTTATACACATACACATACACACAGACACACTCTCTCATACACACACACTCACTCTCTCACACACACACACACACACAGCCACACACTCTCACACCCACACACACACACACTCTCACACTCACAGACACACACTCTCTCATACACACAGACTCACTCGATCACACACACACACACACACTCTCTCATACACACAGACTCACTCGATCACACACACACACACACACACTCTCACACAATCACTCACACACACACACACACACACACATACTCTCACACATACACACACACACACACACACACACATACACACACACACTCACACACACACATACACACACACACTCTCACACACACACACACACACACAGGAGTGGCTGGGCTCAGGAGAGCACCTGTACTGTAGGTAATGAGGTTACTGAAGTGTAGCTGCAAATCCTATTTCCCCCGGGAGACCCCAGGCCTCCTCCATCTCAGACCTGCTCCCTGCACACACAAGGGCACAGGCATCCTTTTACAACCTACAGCGCTAACTTTAATCAGGCTAAACGAGAACAGTAAAACACGGAACGCTCTGAGAAATGTGGCCAACAAAGAGTGGGTTAATACAAAACCTGTTGTAAAATGAAAATTTTGCTAAATGAAAAACATTAACAATATTACAAAGCTTTTTTTAGGCTGAGTGGGCAAGTGAGGCGGATTTATTTGACTTTCAGGAAAAACCAGTTTACAACAGGCATTCCAGGAAACAGGAAGTGATCATCCAGGAAGACCAGCCGGTCATTAACTAAAGCACGCTCACAATGACCAGGGCCTGTATTCACAAACAGCCTCACAGTTTCTCCCTATAGCGCACAGCGACCCGACATCAACTCTCCAACTCCGATTCTTTATGAATACAGACCCAGGATTTTCAATGTAGAAATAAATATTTATAGATCAATAAAAAAATCAACTTCGTAAAGAAGGGTGGCACGCTTCCAGTTCCCCATCAAGAAGGGATACAATGATCCGTGTCGAAAACAGGAAGTAAAGGACAAGATAAGACAGGAAGCAAGGTTCCTTCCTGAAAACTGATCTCGTCAGGGCAGGAAAGGCAGAGGAAAATGAGCACCTTGGAAGATGTTTAAGTCCTAAGACGATGTACAGTGTAAGCAGAAAACAGACCCCAAAGATCTGTCTGCCAATGCTCACTGACAACAGTGTCACAGCAGGGATTTAGATGACAGATAAGGGCTAGACTTATTTTTTTTTTAAACCCTTCAGTGGAAGTAGAAAGTGAACAGACTGCTCAGTGTTCGGTTTTGGCACCATCTAACATCCCCTTTCCTGTGCGTAAGATACAGTCAAGACCTGGCTCTTATCTTCATGCACATATCTGATCTGTCTTCCTGCTGCGGTCTCAGTGTTTTCTGTGCTTAACTTTCGTTTTACATATTTAACGTTTTGTTTTTTTGTTACTTCTTAAATTGTTTATACAGACACACAAACAGATGCACACAGACACACACACAAAGATACACAGACAGACACACACACACACACACTCTCACACACTCAGACACGTCTTAGAGCCCCAAGTGGCTCCACTTCTTCCTGTCTAATTTTGAAGATTAATTAGCAGGTCCTCCATCGCTGGGCTCGCAGCTCTGGGGCTGGTTTCCCCCCCCCCCCCCCCACCTTCCCAAACCACGACCACACACTCTGGAGTCTCCGTCTCCATGGCAACCGCACCCAGCAAACTCAGGCCACTTTTCACACAGGCATTCAATTCCTGACACACAGCTAATTTAATACCACCAGGATTCCATATCACCTGGATTCAATACCACCGGGATTCCATATCACCCAGATTCAATACCACTCGGATTCCATACTACCGGGATTCCATACCACCGGGATTCAATACCACTCGGATTCCATACTACCAGGATTCCATACCACCGGGATTCAATACCACCGGGATTCAATACCACCGGGATTCAATACCACTCGACTCCGGAGAACACACCGCCTCTATCTCTTTACTCCTCACCTGTCCAGGTGTGTGGGGGAACACGCGCTCAACTCCTTTTCCATCCATGTCTCCCTGAAGCTGAAACGCAGGTTCGGCTCTGTGCCGTAGTGTTCAGCCCGCAGGCCAGGCAGTCAGGGCCCCCTCTGGGCCCACCTGTCCACCCTGCTGAAGATGTAACAGGACGGCGTGTAGCACAGTGGGTAAGGAACTGGGCTTGTAACCGAAAGGTCGCAGGTTCGATTCCCGGGTAAGGACACTGCCGTTGTACCCTTGAGCAAGGTACTTAACCTGCATTGCTTCAGTATATATCCAGCTGTATAAATGGATACAATGTAAAAAAGTTGTGTAAGTCGCTCTGGATAAGAGCGTCTGCTAAATGCCTGTAATGTAATGTAATGTAATGTAACCGCCGTCTAAAGGAGCTGTTTGCTGTGTCACGTGAGCTGATCAGGCTAAAAACCCAGGGCTGTGAATACGGACCGTTCGTTCCCTACAGGCACACGGCCATTTCTGACCTGATATCACACTGCAGGGGCACACGGCCATTTCTGACCTGATATCACACTGCAGGGGCACACGGCCATTTCTGACCTGATATCACACTGCAGGGGCAAACCATCCTTCACCAGCAGGCCTGGCTCAAACACGTATCTGTTTTGGCCAATATGACCAGAAGGCGAGGTTTGCACTCTTTGAGAGTGTTTCATTGGTTCCAACACACCAGACAAGATCAGTAAAGCGCAGAAAAGTATTTGAATCCAAAACAAATACGCATTTGACCCGGGTCTGTTCAACAGACATCAGAAACGTGAAGCTCACAGCGCTTGGCTGCATGCTGCCACTCTGAGGTTAAAACCCAAACATGCGCTACGGGGTCCAGGACCACGTCTGAGGCCCTGCTCTGCTGAGAACTGTCCCATCAAGGACAGGAGCACCCAGTCAGACACACCCTTCTGAGAGGAGGAGCGGACAGCCATCAAACAAACCACCTTTTTTTTCTTATTTATAAGGTGCAAAACACAGTGTCTTCTTTAAAGAATCACACTGACTTCCTGCACGCTGTGCGAATTCTGATTTTACTTCAGGCAACACCCCGGACGACCCGCGGGCGACCTCACCGTTTGACGCAGTCAAGACGGCAGGTGAAAGGGCATCTCCACAAACTGATAAGAGTTTATGAACGTGCAAATTCCAAGTGTCTGACCGCACGACCGAGACGGATGCCTTCACAATCACGTCTGATAAGAACAAAAACAATCAGTTTGACGTGAAGGAGTTTAATGTCACCGACAGCGGACGCAAGAACCTAGGAACTGTGACGCGCGAGCTGGCAAGTCATGTGACCGACTGCAGGAGGCAGAAAAACGGATCGCCTTTTACCTCCATGGACAGGAAGGACCCTGATCTGGAAGTCCTGCTCTTCTGCATCCTCAGCTGACGAGCTGTCCAGGACGAGCCTCACTGAAACACAGAGGCAATGGGGGTCAGCCGCTCACCTGTAACACCTGAGGCTGAGGCTGAGGCTGAGCCGTAGAGACATGGGGGGGGGGGTGGCATCGGTACGGGGGGGGGAGGGGGGGTATGGATATCTGTACAAAACAAAGTCTCCTTCCTACCCGCCCCCCCGCAACTGGGCCACCCTTCATTTCCCTAAAACACATCGCCACGTCTCAACTTTCGTTGGGATCTTTACACCTGCTTGGCAAGAGTAACATCTCCATGCACGCACACACACACACAAGCACAATCCAAGCTCATAGACGCATAATAAAGTCAAAGGTCAAATGTTCTTGTGTAACATTTTTTTTAAATGCTGCATGATTTCAACTGTGAAGTTCGCTTATGACCCAGTGAACATAGGTTAGGATATATCTGAGGTTCACAACAACTAAAAAAATGGAGTCCAATTCAAATATTGATACAGAGAAATGTTCTCCCAAATCTAAAAGGGTGCAGGCTTTGGCATTTGCAAAGCAAATATTTGCCTAGTAAACACTAACCTGACACTGAATTTTATTTGTTTTAGAGAGCGGGGACAGGAGAGGTTTAATCTAAGTGCCGTGGCGCGCGCAGTCTCCTGCACTAATACATGTATAAACAAGCATGAAATTCCTAACCACATCGCGGACATACAGTTTCTGTACTCAGTTCCAGCTCAAAACACGAGACAAACGGGGCGAAGAATGGAAGGCGCTCGCCATCTAGAGGAAACCAATGGTACTTTTCCGTCTGTGTGTCAGGGGTTCTTTCCATGCGTTAACACCCCAGGCAGATGAGAGGAATACAAACGTATAATTATATGACACGCTGCCGTATTCCTTTGGATTTAGCATGGGGCAGACACAAACTGCTTCGCGCTGCGTTACACTTAACCCTACGTCAACAAAAAAGTAAAGTTCGCGCGAAATATTTAAGATTACGCACACTACACAAATGAATAAAGTTAACGATGAAAGAGTTTACGTGTCTGATTATTAAACGGGTTAGCCTCAGGCCAGTATTGTCTTCTACTCTCAGTAAACACAATAGATTGTCACGTCAACACTGGGTAACAGCAGACAGATTTAAATTCGCCACTGAGCGATGGTAATGACTTGGAACATAGCTCAAAACAAAGCCGTCATCTGAGATGTACACATTTGCTGAATATTCAAATTAAAACGATCCTCCATATGATAATGTAATACACTAATGTGCAAACTTAACTTTTTAAAAGTTTGGCGTAATAGGTCATTTCTGCTTAAGGAAGCGCAAACATTCTTGGGAAACAATGAAACACGGGTGAATCTTATGTAAGCAAAACTGTATTATTCTTTTAAAAACCATACACTTGGCTTATATAAAAAGTTTAAAATAGACACATAAAACAGTAAAGTATTTAAAATAAATTGCTGTCAGTTGAGGAGATGGATGTGGCAAATTAGCATGGTAGTATGATTGGAAAATGCACTATTTCTACGTTGATTACCCCTTATATTTATATACACTATACAAATAGCTATACAATACACTATACAAGGTTTTGGCCTTTAACAGATTTGTGGTTTGCGCTTATACACCAACTACAGTAAATCTCCACGGAAAGCTACCAATCAGCTTGACTGTTTTTAGAACTGCGAGAAAGTGATCTGTAAAACTAAGAATCACAGGAAAGAAAGAAATGTCCTACATTTTACAGTATCTTGGAGATCTGGGTCACAAACGGAGGAGCCGAGCCACGGCTCCCACTGCTGTTTTTTTGGCTCTCCCCAACCGCGAGCTAGCCGGGTAGCTAACATCCAACTTAGATTGTGTCAATCGCGATTGTTGTGATTGTTCAGTGATAGCAAAGCAATCACGAAAAGGCTATTAAAATGTGCAAAAACTAGTGAAAGCCACTAAAGCTCACGACACGACTTGTCCAGCAGTCAAATGCCACTGGCTGATTTACCATACTCGACTGCCCAATTTAGATGCCTGAACAGACCTACAGTCGTTACATTTTTGTACAGTAAGGTCGAGATTGCTGAACACGCAATACATATCAGTAACAACTGGTTTCTTACGTGTCACGTCTTCTTTCAAAAAAAAAAAAAAAAAAAAAAGGGTTTCAGCCTCGAACTTGATGCCTTGTCCGACGTGCAGTCGCGAGTTTGCTTTATTTAATAAATACTGGAAGTGTCACAAGGGCGCAAATCGCTTAATGTATGTGACGAACTTAACTAAATACGCTGTTGTGCGCCACGGAATCCAACTTCTATACCTGCACGTGCACACATCGCGCACCAATAAAACGTTTTGGGTTTTAAACTCCGATCCTTTATTTCGCAGGCAATGACGCCGTTCGTGCGCATACCAGCGACAGGCGTAAACAATATAGCTAAATGTGTTGCAATGTGGAACACGCCGTCCAGCGTCACAGAATGCTAGTCTTTCCGGTCTCTCGCAGTTTTTGGTCCGATTTCACTTCCAAAGGCGTTTTCTTCCAGGGAAGGAAAGGGGCAATGAAGGGGTCGGTACACTTATGAGCGACATACTGAAGTTAGCCTTTTTATTTTCGTGAAAAGCAAAGGGTGCTAAATGTGACGTTTCGTTAAAGCAGTAAACCATGAATAATCACGTTAACAACTTTAATCGTCGGGTAAATAACATAAGCTAACCAACCCACATACCCCCGATTAAACAAAAGGCATTAGCCTACATTGAAAAAGTTTTTTTTAATTTTCACTTCACTGTGTTCTTTTATGAAACATGTAACTTTTTAAAACACTCAAAGCAAAACTCTTTTTTTTTGTCCTGGTGACAGAATGACAATTTTCGGCATTCGTCCTTTATCTGATCGTGGAAGCCATTAAAGTTGAAAACTGCGACGAGAAGTCTGAAGCAGCACGCATTTACTGTGATACTTCGCACTAAGGAAACGTAGCCTAGAAAACGCACAGCAACGTACAAAAATTTCGTAACAGCAGCTAGTTCGTCTTGAAATACTTTCTCTCGACAATTCAAGCTGTGCAGCCACTACAATTCAATTCAATTTAACTTTATTTCAGACACATAGGTCCATAGCATCCCAGGTTCACTACACATCGCCAAAATACGCGGATGATGGTTGTGCTCTCCAGCTTAGTGAAAGCAGTTTATTTCTTTCAATGTAGCACAGCTCATTGCGCACTGGAAGTGTTTCAGATGTGGTCGCGTGTGGATATTTATTCATGTTTAAAAATTAATACTGACTGCAGAAAGGAAACGCACCAGTGCTTTTTTGGGTTTTAATTTGGAGACGTCCCAGACGTTCGCGACTGTACAGCTTAACATGGCCTTGTTTCTTGTTTGAAAGGGTCATTCTATTAAAACAAATAAGTAACTGGCTGGACATATTTATCATTTACAAAATCTGAGTCCAAATTAAAATATAAAATGTGCTACAGTAGTTTTGAACTGATGGTGGTTTGCTAATCCAAATTCAAAAAGTTTCGCTAGTTATTTTTCAAATTAAAGTTCTAAATACATTTTTTTACAGACATTCAGATATTTGTACAGTGTAGTATTTCACACGTGCATTTAACAATGTTATGATACCGTGATCATTCATTACTGATGACTTTGTATTTCTTCGTCAGGCGCATGCGTATTCACACTGACTTACCTGTGGTCCACTGAGGGAAATCGGAACCTAGGGATTCTGCAGGCCCAGGACACCTGTCTACCCATTACGGAGATGCACTTGCGGTTACAATTAAGGCAAGCCGCACCGCTTTTCCCACTGCCAATAACAGCGGTTGGCGTCCTTTAAGCTAAGAAAGGTAATTAACACTCTTCCAACGACAAATAATTCAAATAATTTATTGTTGTGCGTGCCTATGTAAGTGTGCGTATATACACATATTAATATATACACATAAATACTGATGCACATACATGTTTTTAAAACGGGAGTGAATGAAAGGTCTGGCAGTGGCTGCAGCTTCGCATGATTAAAAAACGACGTCTCTACCCAATCATAAAACTGTCAGAGTAACCCAGCTGTAAAAATTACAAGGGAAAAAAAAAACCACCATATAAAACTCATTTTGAAACAGAGTTGATGAGAGCAACAGGAATGTCAGAAATCAGGCAGCAGTGAGAGCGGAGGTGGGAAACAAATGGAAAAAATAAAACCATTAAAAGATGCTGTTAAGGGGGACTTCAAACGGCTGGGTAATAACGATCAGAGCTTCTCTTCCACCGGGGTGGCTGTCGGCACAGGCTCTTCGGCTACGGCAATCTCCGGCGCGTCCTTCAGAACGGTGTCCTGCCGGCACAGACAGACCAGATCTGGTTTCAGTGATCATGTGAACGCTTGTGCCGCTCCCCCATCAGGCCCTGCTCCAGGACAGTGGTGAGCAAGCCTGCTTCTACAGAGCTTCCAACCTGTAGGTTTTCATTTCATCCCTAAGTTGGCACACCTGAATCTACTAATTAGCAACTCAACGAAACCTGGCTGCTGAATGAGGTGTCCTTTGTTAAGGTTCGAATGAAAACCTACAAGACAGTAGATCTCCAGGAACAGGGTTGGGCAGCCCTGCTCTACCTGTTGACTGAGGTGTGCTTTGTTCGGTTTGGAGTGAAAACAAACAGGACAGTGGATCTCCAGAAGCAGGGTTGGGCACCCCTGGGTTTTGAACAAGGGATCGCTCCACTGACCCCTGGGGGTCCCTGGCCAGATTTGATAATGCAATGACTAGATTTGGGAAAATATTTTAAAATATAACCCTTTTAAACCCCAAGAGGTCAAGGACGTTACCACGGTACCCCGCAACCCTGTATTCTCCAATGGTACGCCGTTACATTTTTGTGACAGAACTAGAAAGTAATTTTACAAATGGGACATGGAAAAGTGTACACTTCTTACCAAGGGTTTAGTGGCGTTTTTAAGTTAGGTAAGAACTCTAAATATCACGGTTTCTGAATCCACTGGCTTCAGGAGCTGACCGACCCCTCGTTAGATGTTTGACAGCCTGAATACAGAACGCAAGTGCTAAAACTCCTCACTTAATAAAATCAATTCTACCCGAATCCTGAAGACATGGAAATTAAAACAAAAACAGCTGATGAATAAAAGGAGGCCGCAAACCACAACCCGTCAGTCTCACGATGCGCCGGCAACATAAACTCAGCAGCAAGGCACGAGTTCAAGGAAAGACGCATTTAAAAATAACAAAACAAAAAATGTGTAAGGGTGTGTAAGGGGTACGTATGCAGTGTTTGAGGTGAGGGTGTGTGTGTGTGTGTGTGTGTGTGTGAGGGGTACGTACGCGGTATTTGAGGTGAGGGTGTGTGTGTGTAAGGGGTATGCAGTGTTTGAGGTGAGGGTGTGTGTGTGTGTGTGAGGGGTACGTACGCGGTGTTTGAGGTAGGAGAGGTAGGTGTCCCAGCCCAAGGTGATGGTATTCACATACAGCACACGGAACTTGGACGGCAGGAAGTAGAAGTTGATCATCTGGGCTGCAGGCCACACACACCAGTCAGCCTAGGAGACACACACACACACACACACACACACACACACACGCACACATGCACACGCACGCACGCACAAAAGAGAAACAATGCTAAAACAAAGGCTTAAACAAAACATAAACTTGTCCAACATTAACACGACAACTGCGCTCCGAAACACGTTAAAATCCCGAAACTTTTTCACAACACTGCAAACTGAAGCGCTTTTAGAGACGTTCACGCAGATGTTTAAAGACAGGACAGGGACAGCTGTAATGAACCTCTTTTCCAGGCAGGGTCGGGTTACCTTGTAAAACTCCCAGAACTTTCCTTTGAACTCCTCCAGTCCCTCAGAGAGGGTGTGGCCTTCCATCACACCCATACCTGTGGAAAGAACACACCCACACCTGCACACCTGTCCAAAACACACCACTGCAGCAAGCGCGAGCGCATCAGTACGGCCAAACTGCTCGCTGCCCTGAACCAGAGCGCCACCTGCTGGCCAATTTATCCTCCTCACTAAAACCTAGCTTGGCGGCCTGGTGCTGGACATCAGGGTTCTACAGTACTCTGGCTGCACCAGGTTTTCCTGGATCTTCAAAAAACAATATTCAATTTAAAAGGACCTGTAAAGAAATTAATCACACAGTACCTTCATGATCAAATACAGAGTCACAAATATTCACTTTGCACAGACTAGATACCATTCATTGGAATGTCACTCTACTTCCACGGACACAGGCAGCATTCCAGTTTGGGGAATACAGGGGTCTGCCGTCTGCAATACCAAAATAACGCAATGGCGCAGTAAAGGTTAAGTAATTGAATCTTACCTAAGAAATACCAGGCCCCCATGACGGGTGACGCAATGAGCTGGTCAAGCATAACTTTCTTGCCCACGACCTTCAAACCGTGGCCAACGAAAAGGTTGTCCAACCACAGGTACCAGTAGTGCATGACGGGACCCATGGAACAGCCGACAGCGAACATGCGACCTACAGGAGGCGTATTGTGCACAGGTAAACATCGATCTTAACCTCGCGCTCTTAACTAGTCATCAAGCGCACCCAACCCGTCCACTTATGAGACGGTACAATGAAAACGTGATGGAAAAAAGGCATTAGCGCATGGTCTATTGTGTCAGTTTCATTATCGTTTTTAAATTCCCCCCTGAACTATGTTAATGAACTAATTAATATTTTACACACAAATATTTAAGCAGTACTAAAACAATTCCAAGCACTACTGCCGTAACCAGACTTGACCCTAGCAACATGGTTGCCACTAACCTGTCCGGAACCAGTCGTGCGTTTTCTCCGGAATCCTTCGTTTCTCGCGGGTTTGCTGGATTACATCGCCGGCAGCCAGCATACCTCCACAGGTAACCGTGTTCGTTACTATAAGAAACCTGCCTTTGAACAACGGCTTCCAGTAGCCAGATATCCGGACAAGGAACTCCTTACCGGGCCGGGGAATCATGTTTCTAGCTACTTTTCCTCTGCTGGCGCAATCCAAAGCAACATCCGTGGCTAACGCCGGTTAGCACTTAGTTGGCCCACTGTAGTTTTCCTTGACAGTTGTAGCTAGCGCTTATCGCACGTGTTGCAAAGCAGACAGAAAATATATTTCTGTCAAATACAGCATTTGGTATAAATGATTTCAAAGGAAATACGGTGGATCTGCTGCTCAAAAGCACAAATTCAAATGAGCAAAGCTAGATACTAAACTAGATGACCCAATGTTACTGTAGGTAGCCAATTAGCACGATGCCATGACGTCGGATCAGCTGTAGCTGTAGAAAGACCTACCTGGCTAGCTAGCCCAGTCAAACGGTAACGTTAACAGCTAAAATTCATTAAATCGAAACAGAGACTCGGGTTAAGTCCAGCCGCACAACTTCTAAGTTTATGAAATGCCCGACCGTCACGTGAGTCAGCAAGATAACAGTAGGTGGGAGGTTTCAAGAAGTACACACCGCCGATAAGAACGTTATTGTCTCAATAAAAGCAAACAGCTGATTGACCAGATCAGAAAGAAGCTCTGATGCAAAGTGAGGACATCAGCATTACAAACACAAGCGTAATACATGCGCAATCTGATGTAATTAACCAACACTGTTTTGACAGGCGGCGCGCTACACGCACTCTTCGCTTGCAAGCTATCTTGATATAAGAAGCGACCGCATCATAATTACAGCCACTAACAGGAAAGGCTCCTGAATAATTAGTTCCATTGTGCGTTAGATATGTCACTACCAAGCTATCCGCATAAAATAGAAACAAAACATAAAAGCAATGCAACGTGTGCGTGAGGCACCCTAGATATGCTCCGAACCTGCCGGCTTCCGTAAAAAAGAAAAACGGGAAATGAACACGTGAGTGTCCACCAATGGTTTGTGGGATCTGTATTTCACATAATTTTTTTGTCGATTGAGCAGTTTATAATTTTTTAGCTGTTGTTTTTTGTTATTTAGCAGTTATTCAAGTTTACCTACCTTAGTTTACTTTAACTTATTTGCGACAGTGAATGTCAAAGTTTTCATAATCAATCAGAGAGATAGGAAACTAGTCCTAATGTAACACAGTCGAAGTCAGTGTTTGTTAAAAATGTATTTGATAATATTTTGACTTTTTGATTCCTGGCATAAGCCAGGAATTCCCAACTTCGACATTTTGTAAGTAATTAACAACACTTTCAAGAATAAAGTGTAAAATACAACTTGCTGACCAGTCAATCTTTTTACCTCATGGTGTTTGTATAGTGTTAATGCTCTGACGCCAATTCAGACACACACACACAGTATGTACAATATACATAGGGAGCAAAGGTTGTCTTTTACGGTAAAAAAAAACAAAAAACTGACTGATTCTGTGAGTCTTTATCACATATTACACTGAAGGGTAATGGTCACTTTTATTGACGTGACAAAGCCGTTTGAAAATGTAAAAGCCACTTTTGTTTGTGTATAATAAGGCAAGTCTTCTATGGGCTTTCAAACTGCATTTCTCATCAAATAGTCTGCGAAAAACATACAGTTAGCCCACTGAGCTTAAGACCAAGGTCTACACTCTCCAGTCAAGGGGACTAATCACATTCTTATTAAAGGGGCTGATGGGTTTTGTTTTCACCTTAAAAATAAAACGATAATCAATCTAGACCCAGGAAACTATGCAAGGTGTAATAAACTGTTTTAATTGGCCACTTAAGTGCTTGGGAGCAAAACAACGCAGCAGCTCTTCAGGACCGCAACTGTAGACCTTTGGACCAGAGGGTGATGTTACCTTCTGCAGTGGAAGTTCAGATTCTCTCTGACGTCTCTGAGCTCCTGTTTGGACAGCAGTTAAATCCTAAAGTGTTTCAATTTCCTTTCAGCTGTCTAAGTGTTTTTTTTTAGTCCATAAGACTAAAAAATTTGGTCTATCTCTACTGAATAAGGGGGCAGGGCAGGCAGCGGTGGAAGGGTGGGGGTACCGCACTACACTGACTGACCACCGATCGACCAAATGGCGAGCGTTGGGATGAATGGCCTGGTCTCGTCATTACGCTATGTTGTTATGCTACGCTACGCAACGTTACGCTACGTTATGCTATGCTACGCAACGTTACGCTACGTTATGCTACGCAACGTTACGCTACGTTATGCTATGCTACGCAACGTTACGCTACGTTATGCTATGCTACGCAACGTTACGCTACGTTATGCTATGCTACGCAACGTTACGCTACGTTATGTTATGCTACGCAACATTACGCTATGTTATGCTGCAGCAGCTTGTCATGGCATTACCAAGGTTTTGATATTACTCACACCCACCATTTTGGTATCCTTGGCCATCTTATTTCCTCTTTTAGAGCAGGGATCTCAGGTCTCAAATCCAGGAGGGATACAGACAACGTGTTTTTATTTATTTATGTTATTTATTTTGGTGTGTCTCAGCACTGAAACGCTACATTCACTGACTAAAGAGGCCAAGCGGTCCTCGACGGCCGTGGGTTTCTGCAGGTTTTTGTTCTCACCTTAAAATCAGCAAGCTATTCAGACCCAAGTAGTCAGGTGATGTGACTTAACTATCTAAGCAGAGGCTTTAATCGCTCAGTGATGCGATGCGTACACCGAGTATGAAAGGGACCCAGCAGACCACGCAGACACCCAGGACCCGGGGTTGCAGACCCCCGGTTTAAGACAATAAGCCAGAATTACTGGCTGGAACAGAGAGTAGCACACAACAACCACCAACCAGGAACGGGCTGAGCATGTCACATGACATCCAGAAGAGTCACATGACACTCAGCCTCTCTCAGCATCTTTTCAGCTTCATTAAATCTGCATTTCTAACCCAAACATCTCTGCATCAGCTCAGGGTCACAGGGTGTCTACTGCACACACACACACACACACACACACACCAGCATGTCCTCCAACCAGATAAATCAGAGTTCAAAGGTCAGCCTAAAACTCAAAAATTTATCCCAGCACGCAGAGATGGGCAGTTTAAGGACGACCACAAACAAGGCAAAGGTTCCAGTTCAGGATAACAACCAACTCAGCATAACTGAACAAATGAGAACAGAATTGTCGTCATCGGTTGTTCACGTTCGAGTCTGCTGTTGTGGGCATAAACTATAGTGCATTTTCAAATAGGGAATCACATTAAATTTTCAATTCAGTTAAAAAAAATACTTCAAAAATGTAGATGAAACTATTTATAGGTTTTTTCATTAAAAAAAAAAAAACATACACCAGAAATGAGACCAAATTCATTTTTAAAAAATACTTTAATAAACTGCTCAGTTGTTAATCTGCCTACTGCATCCATTTAATTTGTTAACAATCACATGGAAATTACAGTCTGTAATTGTAAAACAGTGCAAAATGAAGAATTGAGCCCAACTCATAACAGGGACAGCTACATGCTAGTCAGTGATAGTGTTGGTGGATACTCCCGGGAGAAGGACCAATTGGCTGGTGTTAACAGAAGCTTGTTCTGTGGTCCACGCTCTGCTTGCCTCCAGTGCAGGCAGCAGGCTTCGGTCCCTGCAGGAGGAACAGTGACAGTAGACAGTGCCCTCTAGTGGACTGATGGACCAACGCACAGACAATTCAAAGTGCACCAGCACCAACATTCTTCCCTCTGTTTCTTAATGCATTTCCAGAGTTACAACCTGGTGCTCTTTCAAAAACACATTTGTGCGTGGGTGTTTGTTCTAGTGTGTAGACGGGGGCCCCACAATCTGGTAGCAAATCCAGACTGTGCCAGCGCTGACTGTAGCTGGCAGCCCTACGCATGGGTGTCTCGAGTTGGATCTCAGAAGGATTTCGACTGGCTCTGATGACAAGATCTCGCTGCTCACCAGCGACCCCTGCTGGTGGATCAAGTGGGCCTGCAAACTGCACATGAAGCTTCTCCCTCTGACTCATGTCAGTGTGAGCCCAAACTGTGGTGTTCATCCTCGCCCCCCCATTTGTAAAAAGTTATTTTAAAACCCATCCATTATCTAACCCACTCATCCTGGTCAGGGTCACAGGTGGTGTTGGAGCCTATCCCAGCATGGACTAGGCCATTCAAACCAAGGACCTTCTTGCTGTGAGTCAACAGCACTACCCACTGCACCACTGTGCTGCCCAGTTATTTTAGCATTTAAAAGTGTTCATGAAAGAGTTGCCTGATCCACCCGTATGAGAAGCTGTGCATAAACCATGTCTAGAGAGAACAAGGCCGCTGGCGTGACAGTAAGAGGGTCTGTACAGGAAACACCAGCTACACAATTTGGTTGCACTTGAGTGGTCCATTACCATTTGAACTTTCATTCAGGGCACTGATGTTACGGTAAGACGGTCTGTACAGGAAACACCAGCTATGCAAATTGGTTCCACTTGAGTGCTCCATTTCCAGTTGAACTTCATTTGATACCAAACAAACTAACTATTTTATTAATTTATTATAATACTTATTTATTTGTTTATGTATGCATGCCATTGAAGAAAACTGGGCACGATGGGAGTTCCGATTTGTTTAGCCTGAAAAGCCCCTCCCCTTCATTACACATGCAGCTGACTGACAGGTTAAATGGGCCGTTTCCAGGTCACTGGTGGTAAGGCTGAGGGTCTGGGTAGCAGGCTGATATTTAAATACACACCTGCATGGAGACACCTTGCTTGTAACCAGTCTACACTTATCCAATGAGAACTGCCGGCTGCACACTGAGGAACAGGTGAGTCTGTCACCTGATACATTCGCTGGGCTTTTATTGCACCATCTCAATTTACAGCCCATGTGACCCCCCCCCCCCCGATGTGCATCATTCCCCCCCCCGTCCCAGAAGCTCACCTTATACAAGCTGCAGACGAGGTTGAAGAGTGCTGACGTGGCTTTTTGTTCAATTTCGTCAGTGTGTTCCTGCAAGGACATGCGGTTCATTGGTTTGGGTTAATTTCATTTGGAAAACTGTGGGTAACACAATAATGTTTAGGCATGTCAGTTTGAAAGGCGCTGCAGTGTTGGTAACAGAATAATGTTTAGGCATGTCAGTTTGAAAGACGCTGCAGTGTTGGTGACACAATAATGTTTAGGCATGTCAGTTTGAAAGACGCTACAGTGTTGGTGACACAATAATGTTTAGGCATGTCAGTTTGAAAGACGCTGCAGTGTTGGTGACACAATAATGGTTTAGGCATGTCAGTTTGGGGGATGCCCCGGTGTGGGTAACAGAATGAAGTTTAGGTTTGCCCCGGTGTGGGTAACGGCGGGGTGGCGGCGGTGACGTTCTCTTACCCCGTTGACGGTCACCCAGGGCACATACTTGTGCGGCGGGTTCAGGGCCTCTGTCCTGACCGCGTTGTCGTGCATCAGTTTGTTCCCCACATCTCCCTTCACGCAGCCCATGATGGACTCCCACGAGACGGACGGGGCATAGATCTCCACACACTGGAGATGGAAGGGTCAGAGGTCAGGGGTCATGGGTCGGACCGCAACTCCACCGCACACTCTCTGCGGGTTCGTTCCGAACGCTTATTTTCAGTCCTTGCGTCTCTTCCGCACGTCCTTTCCTCGCTCCTTAGCTCCGCCCCCACCAGAGGACGCGAGGGAGAGAGGAAAGGATGAGACACGGGGACGGAGGAAGGGAGGAAGGGAGGAAACGCGCGTCAGGCGAACGGAACGTATTCGCTCAGCCAAGCGTCAGCTTAAAGCCACGTCAGCGACAGACATGGCGGACGAGGAGAGGCGGATTCACAGGCGGTTCGATTACACATCACGCGTTCCCAAAATTAAATACTTTCGCAAAGAATGCCCGTGTGTGTCCTCCGGGAACCACCTCGGTCTCCGCTCACTGAGCATGTAATAGACTGGGAGGTCCTTAAAGACGGCGGACCTCAGTCGATTTGCCGGGTCAGGCGAGGACTGCGAAGACGAGGATGAAAGCGGATGAGGAACTAAGCGATTGGAGCGAGCTCTGTGACGATGAAGCGATAACTCCAGCTCCTGCATTCATCACATTCTCCGCTCTCCACTTCCTCATTTCCCTCTGGGTGGAATATTCATGAGGAGGCGTGTCCAAGGACAGATCGTCCAATGCCACCCTTACTGCTGCCTTTGACCCCGCCCCCTTCATGAATATTCATCAGAGGAATCAAACTGAGGCCAGACTCTTTCCCAGACTCAAGGCTGTGAAGATGAAGGATATGGAGCTGGATGGTTCTCACGGACTGATATCCTTCTCATGCTGAGACGCATAAACTGCCCCCATTTAACGCTGCCACAGAACGTTACAGAACATGACAACATTAGTTGTCTGGGATCTGACTGGAGCAAAAAAAAAAACTTTAAAGGAATATGGAACGTTCACTCTTCCCCAAGACAAATACCTGCTTAATGACTTAACGTGCCATAACGAGGATAATCATCAACGCTCGTTAGACACCAGACACCGTCGGGAGTAAAACACAGCCGGTTACACGTTAAAATTTCCCGTTATGGTTTTGAATGAAAATGAGCATACGGGGGGAGGGGGGGGGGGCAGAGAGGAGTGCGCGAGGGCGGGGGGGGGGGGGGGTATTGGTGGGGGTGCGGGACGGCGCTTACAGGCTGGGCCACTTTCAGGACATCAGCCGCCGACTCCATGCAGAAGATGATGGGAAAAGCCGCACTGCCCGTCATGTTGAGGACACATGCCTGGGGAGGACAGAGCAAGCAGCATCTTAAAAACCAAACAAACCCTCACTAGATGATCCTAGATGAAGGGGGGAGGGGGAAACCCCAGAAGAATAAGTGCACACGTACACACACGCGCACACCCCTCTTACCTCGATCATATTTCCCAAACATTCATCTTCTCCATGCTGGCAAGTAAATTTATACTTCTTCCCGTCAAACGACTCCTGGAGGAAAAAAAAAAAAAAAAGAGATAAAGTTTAACATGTAAAAGTTAAAGTATTCTTAATGGACGCACGCACACGCACGCAGTCCAGCATACCTGAGCGTTCCCGTAGGGCACGAGCTGCACGTTCATGATGTCCCCCAGCATGACCCAGGTGGGGAACAGCTGTTGGACCAGGAACTGACGGCATCCCGGACACAAGCTCTCGTAGTACAGCCCCACCTCCACCGAAGATTCGGCCCGGTTCGGCCTGGTGGCGTTCCGCTCCAGGCAATACTTCTCAACCTAAGGCGCACGGGCGATGACGTCAGAAGAAGGAACAGGGGAATTCTCCCGGCGAGACTGAGGAGGCATCGGCTTTTTAAAAAAAGACCGAGACACTACATTTCCCTCCGCCGCCTACGAGCGTGTCCTCGTCGGAGACACTGGCTTTAATTATTCTGAATTCCAACTCTTTAAAGTGAAAGAAAGTACGGACCCTACACTCCACTCGAGCGCGGGGAAATTCCATGCTGAACAAAACCGAAATACGAACATCTACGTTGATAAACGGGTCTTAGAAACACCGGCTGTGTTAAAAGTATCCGAAACAGCCCGCGTACACACAATGTCCAAAATATTACAATTTGCTATGTTCGTTAAACTATTATTTTCTTAGAAGGCAAAGTTATACTCGGCATTACCCCGCATTCTCTGGCGATCTCTGGAGTCCTACACCACTCCGTCAGTGGGTATCCGCAGGAAGGCTTTGAGTAAGCATTCCCTGCGTGTACGCAGAGAATAACAAAGATAAAGACAGCCACCCTCATGTTTATCTCTGCAACAATGTAAAGGTTTTCTTCCTCGTTCAGTGGCTATAGACTGCTCAGCTCAAACGGTGCTTAGAGTTGCAAGCTATCCTTCGAACTGCACTTTTTCCGGTCCGTGTCACTGTTTTTACTTATGATTGTTACCACGTGACCGTGGACACCGACACCAGCAACGCTTCTAAAGAAAAAGTACAACCCCTCAGTGAACACCGGCGTTACTGCAGCTTCAGCTCCCAACAGACCGACGCACAATCACGAGTTTGCCGTGCGCGTATCATATAAAAATAGTCACAAGTTGTCACATTGTCTGTGACGGGCAAAGGGCTTCTTAAACATGAGATATGTAACACAATCACAACCCACGCATCTTCCAACATCGACAAGTTGTGGCTTCTACGTGTAGGTCTAGCAGAAATACCCAATTCAGATGAGTAAATGGCGCTTGACCGTTGAGTTAAAATAATCGGTTCTGTTAATGGAGTAGCTAAATACTGTTTGACGCCTTCCATCCAACCGCAGGCTGTAACGCACTACTACATGGAAACGTGTAATTCATGTCCTACACCGAGTGTATTTATTTGATCAGGATTTTTTTTAAGGTAAAATCTTTGTCTGAAATATCTTGAGCCGGTCATTTAGCCGTCATTTAAAACCATTTGACAATTTCATCCGCCTCGTGATCAATCCACCGACTTCAGTACTCTGTACGGCTTCATCGGCTTTTCAAACTGAACTGTTCATCATCATTATCACACTCAGCACTGCTGTTATCCATTCTACCGGAGTCGAACTCATTATTTTTCCCCACTGACGGTTTAATTTTCTGATAAGGCCTAGAATTCAAATAAAGTGATGAAGTAAAACGAGGGGAAATATTGTGGTCAATCGTTATGTTGTATATACTCTACCTGGCAACAAGTGACAATTTTTGGTTTTGACCAATGAGATTTTAAATTCCGTTTTAGGTATTCCCGTAATTCCAACGAACTACCAGTGATTTTTTTTACATTCCATTAAGAGGCGCGGATGTTACAGTTGGGCAGTTTTCACAGCAGATAGTTTTATAATGCCGCCTTGTGACTTCGGCAGTCATGTATGCAGGAACTTTGGTTAAAAAGTTACTTCTATTTTGTCATAGTGGTGCAAAAACAAGACATGCACCAGGAAGTACAGAAGGGTACACCATTTCTATAATGTGTGTGCGGGTGTGTGTTAGTAGGCTATATATGCATATAATTTAAAAAAGAAAAGAAACTTTAAGCATGTGAAACTGAAGTATGAGCAGAAAAGACAGCGTTCTCAGACGTAAAACATGAGATACAATCAAAAGTATAAATAAAAATAGGAAGTGAAAAGTCGCTGTGCAGGCTCCGGCGCTCTTCGCTTATTTTACCCGTTAAACGAGTTCTCCCCTGAGACAGACCTCCTCCCTGCCGGCTGCTTCAGCCAGTCATAGCACTGTTACTGACCTCTCTCTTCCATTACCTGCTAAATGCCACAGGCCACGGGACTTCCTCTTGGCCTGGAATAATGAACACACACGCACACACACAACCACACACACACATGCACACACGTGCACACACACACACACACATGTACACATGCACACACGAATGGACACACACACGTGCACAAACAGAAAGACACACTCACACGCACCCTCATGAACACAACCCTGCTTCACACAGTGCGTTACAGGGAAGGGGCCAGATGGTTCACCGTTATCAAGACTAGGGGCTTGCATGCCACTGTGGAACTGACGTACTACCTGGATCATCTTACCCAGGCAGCCGAATTTGCCCATACACACACACTCACACACACATATTCAAAGATAAAGTCAAAGACAAATCTTAAGCTGGGTCTGTGAACACGACTGTGACTTTGCTTTACTCCAATGGCCTGCACAGTCCCTAGATCTCAGCCCCAGAGAGCACCTTAGGGATGAGCTGGAACAGGAGGTTTGCAGCATGAATGTGTGGTCAAAAAATCTGCAGGAATTATGCGATGCCATCAAGTCAGCACGGACCAAAATCTTGAAGAAACCTTGCTGAATTCAGGCTGCTCTGGAGACAAAAAGGGGGTCCTACCTAGTACTATATAGGCATACCTAACAAGGTGGCCACTGAGTTGTACATCGGGTCATTTGAGGACTTTAGCATCTCCTACAACACAAATTTACTTCAACCACACGATGGCGCCAAATCTACGTGCACTCCTACAAATATTCTGCATTGAATGTAAATAAGGATTTAGGATGATTTATCCATCAATCCATCCATCCATTATCAATACCCGCTTAACCGGGGCAGGGTCGCGGTGGTGCTGGAGCCTACCCCAGCATGCATTGAGAGAGATGTGGAATGATTATGCTTGGCCAAAATATATTTCTTACAAATAATAATAAATAAATAAATAAATAAATAAATAAATAAATAAATAAATAAATAAATAAATAAATAAAGATTTCAGCAAGCAAACAGACAATTCAGTACAAGGAAGACAGCGTTACTTTTAATAATCGTTTTATTCTTCTTGAAGTACCATACAAAACTGAATACCAGTCTGAGACAAACACAACACTGAAACGAGATCTCCGAAGGGAAAAACAGCTGCATTTGATGACAGACTGGACACACACACACACACAAAATACTCTTAAGTACAAAACGATTGTGCACACGGCAAACCTAGAATAATCTTGAGCTGCCTACAGGGCTCCCTGTCTCTGACGGCCTGCTCCAGGTGGACGGGAGGGGAAGCTCTGACTAGGGCACACATTTCAGTACAAACACGCTTGGCGGCATTCATTACAGCGGCAGAGATTCTGTTATTTTGTTAACATAATAAGCTCGTTTTTTTCTGACGGTAAACGCACGGTAAAACCAAGTATTTTCTACAAAGGAAGGAAGATTCGGCCGCCAGGACCACCCAACGCGTTTTGGAACCAGTAGACTGGTGCTGCGAAAGACTAGGACAGTTTTAAAAATGTATATTTAAAACACACGATATCTAGCCTACTAGTTGTGGCTGCTTCAACTTCGAATGATTTCAGAGATCAAACATTGTCCCAGACGCAAACGCAGGTTAAAATACGAGGGTAAAGTTTGGCTTTTCTCAGTGCAGGTCAAACTGAATCCCCACTTTGCAATCGCCCACCCTATTCCCTGAAACCTCGCTCTGTTGTCAAGCGATCCGTCAGTCTAAACTGGCAGAAGATAGGGTAAGGGTCGCTCAGCAACGCCGAGACGGAGCCGGTTCCGCGTGCGTAAAACTAACACTTCGCGCAGGTGCGAAAATACGCAGTTTTCACATATTTACTTTGACATGTGCTTCCAAGACATCACCTTTTATTTCACATCAAATAGCCTATATCGTCCAGAAAAAGACCATTTCAAGTTATTTCTTTTTATGGACTGTACACGTGTAATAGTCAACTGGGCTTCCAAGAGACAAAGTCCAAGGATTCCCGTGTCGCTCCTGGTAATCCTGTATTTTTACAAGCAGCAAATAAAACCATATTTTGTGGTTCTACAGTTTTAAGGAAGCACTGACATGTACAATGAACGAACATCCAAATGATCAAAATGTTCAAGTAAAGGAAAAAGGGCGAGAGGTGGGTAATTGAAAACCTATGAGCCCCTTTTATGTACAAACAATACATTTCCCCCCATTTAATCAATTATAGATAGTAAGCATACATATTCTTTAGGTATGGAAGAAAAACGTTGAAGCTTAGCTACTTCACAAGATGCGGTGGTTACAATGAACACAACAAAACAAACAGATATACTTAAAACTATGATTTAAAACTGAGTCCAACGGGAACTAAAATATTTTCGTCCTCGTTGTCATTGCATTGATATGACCAATATTCAGCAGATAGCCGTCACCCAACATGAATTTCAATCACGTTTCCCAAGAAACATGTCGGCCTACCTTGGGTAAGCGCTCCTTGTCGATAAAACAGATTAGAAAATGAAGCCTATATTATATAAACACACTTAAGATGCATCTCTATAGCAGTGCATTCGGCAGATTTAAAGGCTAGAGGCCATATGATTATATTTATATTCCGTTTGCGCAGCCAGCCAAATTTATCACTCACTCGGTGGAAACACAAACATGGAAAGTGAAATCACTAGATTTGATATCATTGTTTTCCGTGTGTCTCAAACGGGGGAAAGGGCGCGCGCTAAATGATAAATAAACAATTGTTGTTTCCGTTTACAAATCATTACATTGGGCCAGCTAATATTCCGCCTTCTGGTAACAATAGTCGTTCGGCAACCGTCGCCAATTTTGGAAGCGCATTCATTGGGGGGACAGAGTTCAACCAAGAGCTTTCAACCGAGTAGAAAAATAGCAATTTTCATTTTATTTCCAGCACCATAAACCTTGTTTCTCCATATTAAGCATTTCAGACTCACAACTCGAGTCGACCTGTTAACGCAATGATGATAACACTTAAACGCAAAAAACTTTATTAGGCTGCACCATTCTCAATCTTCTGAGCTTTATTTCAATATTACAGCTCGTCTACAAACCTAACAACTGGACTAATTCGACATGGCCTGCTAGGCTAGGTCACCTAGAGCTGAATTCCATAGCCAATCACGCTCCAGTAATCGGTTCAATGTCGCTTGCCACCTTCATGACAGATTGAACGTCGCGATATTTTAGAACCTCATAGCTACACGTTATTATTATGAAAAGGAGTAACAAAGGATATGATGTTCGTTATCATAAGACTTTTACAGAATTGTAAAGTGTAAGACAAAGTGCATTATCCTCGTACGGTAGTGGTCGCGCTGTGGTTTGTGCCACACTGTCAATCAAATAATTTTATCCTCAACAGGTTTCCAAACCAGTGAGTGCAAGCAGAAATTCTACACTCATTCACGAGACAGCTAAACAAAAGAGCCGAGCCTAAGATGCAAAATACAACTTTAAAATTGGAATTTTGGGGACAACGTCTGTCTTTCTGAAACGGCAGTGGACTTACTGCTCTCTCGATACAAGGAGTGTGGTTTTAACAGTCCCTGATTCGACCTGAATCCAGTGCATTCAGCTGAACTGAATGTAATATATTCAAGCAACCATGGAAAACACAGCCATGAACCCCAGAAACGGGCAATGAGCCCTTCAAAAAGGGGAGAATTTGGAGCCAGAGAGCCATCGTTCCCAGAAAGCCCCACACACACACACACACACACAAATTAGCGGCAAAAGCCTTGAGAGGTAACAGTGCGTCAGTTCTCCCTGCTGACTGACAGGTGTAATTAACGCCAGAAATGACTCGCGATCGGATCAGGGCCACGGGGGTTGGAACCTTCGACAAGCCAAGCGATGAAACCGTAGAAAAAATGACAGCCAATGACAGAAGGCACTTCAGACAACTCCATCGCTATCGGCTTTTCCAACTCCCTAAAAAAGTGCGAACAGTACAGGTCGCGGTCGCAGCCGCCGTAATTATCCGTAAAAACGAGGCCCTCCAGTAAACGTTCAAAAAATCATCCTCACAGGCCCTCATCCGTCATCACTATGAAACCTCGGCATCCAACTTCAGCTTCAACCCATAACGAATGACAGATTTCATTTGTAGAAGTACCGGGTCGATCCTTTTTTTCTTTTTAAGTGTTTAGTGGAAACACTCCGAGGGCCTAATTACTGAAAGAAGCCGCAATTAGAGTTGTCCAGACTTTTCTGAAAGGTGTCAGTCATCAGCTGAATCAGGCATTTTAGTGCTGGAAAGACCAAATCCTGCTGCCCCGCCCCCCCCCCCCAACCCCACGCCGCGACGCAACCCCGCCCATCATGTTCATGTCACATGACCTCAGATTCAAGTTTTGATTGGTTGTCTTTCCTAAAAAAATAATAATAAAAAAAAAGAAGTTAGAAGTTGACTTGCCAGCAGGTGAACGGTGTTTAACCCAACTGAAGAATTTACAAAAAGAAACACAAGAGACGGAGACAGACAATACCCCAAACAGAGATGCAGACGGGTTTGTTAATTTCTTTGTAAATATATATGTATTATATATATATATATATAAATATAAATATATGTAACTATATGTGTGCATATACATACACGTACACACTGTTAACAGTACTGGTAGTAAGTGCTTACATAATACATCTAAAGTACAGTTTCCATGCTTTCTCTGTTCTTCTAGTTATTGTTTTTTTTTTTTTTTTTTTAAAGTTCTGTGTTTTTCTGGAGATTTCTCACGCCACTGCGTCTGCGTACAGAGCAGCAGCGGTTTTATCTGTGCTTCAGGAGAGAGACGCGATTGGCTGGCCAGCGTCCACCTGACAGCATGCAGCAGGTTTCAGCAGGACTGCAAACGAGAAAGGAAGTGGGCAGGTTCACCTGTCACTCAAACGGCCTCACAGGCATTATTCTACTTCAGGTTTATTTTTTTCCTTTTTACAATTTTCATAACGATGCTTCGTAAGTACAGTTCGCCGAATCAGCGCGTGTTAAAATAACCTAAAAGAGGAAGAGGAAGCGTCTCAAAAAAGGGATTTTTTCAAAACGCGCCTACAAAACGCATGAGTCGTAGGGTAAAGGTCAAAGGTCAGAATGTAAGCTTCCGGTTCATCCTGCTGCTAAGCTCGGGCACGGGCAGTCTCCACAGACACAGGATTAATTGTAGAAAAAATTGTTTTTTTTAGGGGGGGGGGGGGCACAGGGATCCTGTTCGGGCCGTTCCACCTGCTTATAGATCGACCACACAAAAGCCATCAGTGGAAATAAACCTGACGTCGGTCCAGCCCCCCCACCACTGACCCTCAACACGGCTTCCACACCATAAAACAGGAGTCACACACACTCTTCCGGAGTACACAACTCCCTTAAACAGAATGCCAAAAAGTTCAAATTAATAAAATCGGACGCACAGCAGCGTCATTGGCATGAAATGCTCTAAATAAGTGCATGGATCTGCAGTGTTCAGTCCGTCGCTCTCTCTCCTGTTCTCTGAGAGGTTCAAAGGCCCAAAGCTGCGGACTAAGGCCCCTTCTAAACTGTAGAGGGTTCCCCAAAACACCTGACCTGGCAACAACCAACCCCCCCCCCCAGCCCCCCCCCAGCCCCCCCCCCGTTCAGCAGCGGCCGCCTGTCTGCCTGCCCCCCCCCCCCTCTCTGAATGGTTTCCTGGGTCCTTTTAGTCCCTGACAGGAGTTCTTTTTATTTATTATTATTATTTTTAAAGAAGCACCAGAGAGCTTCTGGAACGCATGTGCTTATTGGTTCGGAGCGCAAAGGCTCGTGGGTAGTGTAGTTCTCAGGGGCTGTGTGTGTCGCCGCCGCCGCGCCGGCTGAACACAGGGCAGGACAGGGTTACATTCAGCGTGCGGTTGTGCTGCACCAGGGACGCGCCGCGGTAGTGCAGCACCAGCTCCATCAGGGAGCCGTACTGGTTATACGGCTCCGCAAAGCCGTAGCCCGTCACCGTCTTATAGATCACACAGTGCTTCACCTCTCCATCCACGCTGCGGGGGGGGGGGGGGAAGAGGGGGAAGGCGGAGAGAGAGAGAGAGAGACAGACAGAGGGGGAGGGGGAGAGAGAGGGGGGAGTTAAAGAGGGAGAGAGAGTTCAGAAATTATTAATGAATATATTTTAATTTATTTTGGAATTATTATTATTATTACTTTTCTATAGCATTTTCTTTGTTGCCGTGACCAAGAATAGCATTGCAGCAATGAGCATCCTGTACTGTACCACAGCACCAAGACCTCCTGTTACAACCAGAGCTATAAAGAGCAGAGAGGACAAACGGAAAACAGGAGCGGAGTATCTAGTGAGGCCACAGTATCTTTGCTGGCCGTCCTTGCCGCTGACAGACAGGACAGGCCAAAGCTGCAAACCGCCTCCCAGTAAAACCGCCAGTCAGTGACTGACGGCCTCCGGCCCGGTCATGTGACACTCACACCACAGAGCAGGCGAAGGAGCCCTTCTGTGATTGGCTGTCGCGGACGAGGAAGGTTCCGTGCCTCCGGCCCCTCAGCAGGTCCTCGGCCTGCGAGCGCCTAACGCTCCCCACGTACCAGGTGAGCTCGTCGCGGTGAGGAAGGGCCTCCTCCTCAT
>NC_057938.1:1739827-1757327 GCF_018555375.3 Anguilla rostrata | reverse complement strand
ACTTGCCTACTATTTAGTATACAAGTTGTATACTCAATAGTAGGCAAGCATGCTGATTCTGACAAGACCATTGCGTGTGTGTGCATGTATGCGGAATGCATTGTGTGTGCGTGCACATGTATGTGTGTGTGTATACTTAAGGGGGGTGTTTGAGTGAGTATAATGGCTTTGGGGTGTGTGTGTGTGTGTGTGTGTGTGTGTACTTAAGGGGGGTGTGTATAATGGCTTTGGGGTGTGTGTGTGTGTAGGGTGTTTTCGGGGGGCATGCTGTGTTTTCAGGTGTTCACCTGGAGGGATCAGCTCCAGTTCCCAGACCCTCTCCACCAGCATCTTCTCGAGCACCTGTGTAACGAGCTCCGCCCCCACGCTGTCAGAATCAGGCTCCGCCCCCATGCTTCCATAATCAGGCTCCGCCCCCACGCTGTCAGAATCAGGCTCCGCCCCCACGCTGTCAGAATCAGGCTCCGCCCCCATGCTTCCATAATCAGGCTCCGCCCCCACGCTGTCAATGTCAGAAACGAATCAGATCCCAACACTTCCTACCTTACCTCTTTAGTTCAGGTATTTCTGGCTCTGGATGCTGCTCTGGCAGTGCTTGTCGGTTGCCGTGGGTAACTGACCGGGGGGCGGGGCTGTGGAACAGCAGGGGGCCGAAGGTTCGGCCCAGGGCCCGGGCGTCCAGGCCGTTCCTCTCTGAGTGGCAGCACACCTGGCCCAGGTGCCTGAGCAGGTAGCGCAGGGTGAGCAGGTTCTGCAGGGGCACAGCCGGGGACTGCAGGACCCTGCGCAGACAGCCAGCGACGTCCTCCACACCCCCGCCTGCACGCAGACACCCAGCGACGTCCTCCACACCCCCGCCTGCAGACAGACACCCAGCGACGTCCTCCACACCCCCGCCTGCACGCAGACACCCAGCGCACAGCTCCCTCCAGCCCACTCCTCCACCCGCCTGCAGCAGCAGACACCCAGCGACGTCTCCACACCCCCGCCACAGCCCCGCCCTCACCCGCAGACAGACACCGCAGCCTCCACACCCCGCCTGCACGCGACACACAGTCCTCCCACCCGCCTGCACGCAGACACCCAGCGACGTCCTCCACACCCTCACGCAACGCCCAGCATCCTCACACCCGCTGCACACAGACACCCCCAGCATGGCTGCGCTTCCACAGAGTCCTGCAAGCTCACTGAGGGGCATGCAATCATGCATGCAGAACACAGCAAAGTTGAGTGCTGTTGTGCATTTAAAGCATTACTAAGGTGGATGAACATTTTATTATTTCATTTGTTGAAAATTGGCTGATGATTTTATCTTGTATGGTATAAACCCACCTCATGATTTCCACCTGGGAGTAAAACCTGCACCCTCCAGGTTCCTGAGCCCAGTTCCCTAAGTGCTGCAGTGCTGCTTAGTCACGGCGCCCCCTACCTGCTGCCTGCTGCACTGCGGCCTGCAGGTCCGAGTGGACGGAGTAGGGAATGACGGGGGAGGGCAGGTCGCGCAGGTAGCCAATCAGAGCCTCCGAGAGAAGCTGGACATCACATGATCCTGGCTCCACCCCCGGCAGCTCTGCAGTGAGAGACACGCGACTCATTCGACGGGGTGTGGACAGTTCCGGGAAAAGGACCCCTGCCCCAGTGCGGGATGGGCCACATGGAGAGATCCCAAACTTACTGCAGTCTGAGTTCTGCCTCTGACCCCCGGTGGTGCTGGGGCAGGACGTCCTGTACAGGGACACAGAGTCCAGACCTGCAACAGGGGGAGGAGTTTGCCTCTCAGTTACCATAGCAACCCTCAGCCACCCGTCTGCTGCTACTGCTGAGCCTGATTCAGCCAATCAGCAGACATTAAGGACCCCAGAGTGGGGCGGAGCTACAGAGGGTCGTTAGTCACCACCGACACACGAGCCAATCGCGTGACTTTGCTCTCCACGGAGACACTTCCGGGTCAGCCCCTTATTGGATAAAACGCTGTCACATGATTTAAACTCCAGCAGCGTGTCGCTGGGTAAAATAAAGAATCGCTGCAGAAACGCCTTCAGAACTGATGGCTCTCCGGGGCCCTCTCAGCCCCACCCCACAGTCCCCTGCATCTCAGAGCCAGCAATAACACGCCATTAACTTACAATCATTCAGGCCGAGGGCCAGGAGCTGACATGCCGCCAAACTTCTCTATCCGCGAACGTTTGCCAAGCATCACAATGCTACCATCCACCGTCGAAAGGGCGAACTGGACCATAAATAAAACGGTCATCTCTAACTCTGACTAGGCTGATAATGCATCCTGCTAACACGAGCGAGCAGCTCCCCTAACCTACCCGCAATAACCATGTTACCACCAGGTGGTGCCAAAACGCATTAACAGAATATTGATTTCCTAAAAAAGCGATAGCAGTAGTCCCTCAACAGAAAAACCGCCAAACTGGACAAGGCTGTGGCTAACGCCAGCACTGTTGTCCAAAGTGTTTTAAAGATGGGACAGACTGTAGTTTACCCGTGTTAAACAGGACACAGACTCCCAGAGGTGCTTCACTTCCTGCAAACTTGCCATCACCACAACACTGACCATGAAACCACCAATGACTCTAAGGCATTTTCCCATCATACCTTGCTTCTCGATCGCCTCTACCAACTTCACCAGAAAAGGGGGGGCAGGTTCTGGGGGTGAGAACTGCTCTGTCAGCACCAGGTGGGAAATAGCTGTAAAAGAAATAATAAGCTTTATTTATATAGCACCTTTCGTACATAAAATGTAGCTCAAAGTGCTTCACATTCAGAATCAAAGCAATTACAAAGAATTGAAAAGATAAAAATACAGAAATACAGAAAATGCAGACAAGGAAATCAGTAAAAACAAAAATAAAAAAATTAATAAAAATAATAAAAAACAGTGCTAAAAACAGTGCTGCTAGATATAAGCTAGATTAAAAAGGTATGTTTTCAGTTTCCACTTAAGAATGACATATCTGTTATGCTCTGTGGCACAATAAGGGTTAAACATCAAAATATCTGAGGGTATTCTCAACTCCTGTGTGTATCTCAGGGTTCAGAGGTTCAGTAGGAGTTATGTGTATCTCAAGGTTCAGCAGGGTTCAGAGGTTCAGTAGGAGTTATGTGTATCTCAAGGTTCAGCAGGGTTCAGAGGTTCAGTAGGAGCTGTGTGTATTTCAGTGTTCAGTAGGGTTCAGCAGCGTTCAGTAACCCACCCGACTCCACATTCTCTCCCTCTCTCTCTGCTCCTCCCCCTCCTACCACCCCTCTCCATCTCCCACTCCACTTCTCTTTCCCCTCTCCCCCACTCCCTCACTTTCTCTCACTCGTTCTGTCCCTTATTCTATCCTTTCCTCTCTGCAAACCCCCTGCCTTTGACCCACCCCCCCCCAGCTTTCCAATCTGTCTTTCTACAGTGCCTGATCCTCCTCCTCCTCCTCTTCATCCTCCCATCCCCAGCATAACAAACCCTCCCCCCTCCCCCTCCCCCTGACCCCAGCAGTGCTGAGTGGTGCAGCTGGAGCCAGGAAACTCGAGTGCAAACTTCTTTTCTCAAAGGCCTTTGTGGGTGAGCCCTGGTTTTCCAGGAAAAAGAAAAGGGCAAAAAAAGATGTTTAAAGGAAATAAAATATTCCCTCCTCTCTCCCCCGTCTTCCCTCCCTCTCCCTACTTCTCTCTCTCTCTCTCTCTCTCCCTCTCTATTCTCTCTCTCCCCCCTCACTCTCCCTCCTCCAGTTCCCCTCCCCCACACCTCCCAAACCACCAAACCTCCAAACCTCCAGCAGACACCAGGAACAGCCAAAACCAAACCTACATGCACACACACGCACACGCATACACACACACACGCACATGCTCACACACAAGCACGTACGCACATGCAGACACACACGCAGATGCTCACACGCATGCACGCACACACATACACACGCACACACATGCTCAAATGCATACACACACACGCACACACACATGCATGCACATGCACACACATACACACACACACATGCACACACATACCACGCACACACACACACACACACACACACACACACGCATGCACATGCACACACACACACACACACACACACACACACACACACACACACACACACACACACACACACACACACACACACACTCACACACACACACACACACACACACACACACAGCTCTCAGCCCAGTGCTGTGGATTTCAGGAGAAGGGAGACGGTTTTCTGAGAACACAGCTGCAGCCTTGAAGTCATCCTCACTTATGGGAAAGAAACCAACCAATCAGATCGCAGCGGCGGCAGCCAGGGCCGTCTGCAGGTAAACACGTGCCGTGCCAGCAGCGAGCAAGCGTGAGCGCCGCGATCATGTGACCTCAGGAGCGCGCATTACGCGCGGCGGGCTGGGCAGGGTCCCACTGCCACTTCCGCCAAGGCCGCTGAACCTCCCATCGAAGACCCGCGGCCACACAAACAGCCTCCGTCTGGCCAATGAGCTTTCAGCTTTCACACGATCGACTTCACAGAGTCCTGCTCGCTCAAACGCACAGTCAGCACCTCTCCAAGCCAGACAAACACAGCTTTGGAGAAAAAAAGATGGGTCTGAATCCAATTAAGAGTGGAAAACAAGATGGAGGGTACAAGCTCTGCCCGTCCTGTCAGACCGAGCGGGGCGTGTTTCATACCGAGCCGACAGCTGGCCGCTCACGCCCGGTTAACTGACGCCATTCGTGAGTTTACAGGCCCCACTGGAACCGAGAAGGTACGCCCCACAGGAAGTGATGTCACGCAGACTGAAATTCCACCGGGCCAGTCCAGCCGTTACTCCCACGTCGTCATCGCTCACTGTCAAACCCGTGGATCGTCCGACCAATGAGACGATCCCGATTCTTTCCGTCGGGATCGTCTCGTCGTGGGGCTGCCACCTCACCCGTCCATCTACCCGTCTGCACGTCGGATGGCGACGGACCCTTTAACACTCACCAGCTGCTGGACTCCCGCTCTTAACTCAGAAACTTTCCTCGGACCATCGAAGCCAGGACATTCCATACTGGGGAGCGACCGAGTGCAGTAAGGCAGCAGGAGGCGTACTGGTAACAGCACCAGAAACTCCTGTGACCAATCAGAACCTCCGTTACTTCAGCAGCAGAAGACGGAAAGAACGCGTCGATTGGTCGCAGAGCAGAGCGATAGCTTTGGGTGGGGATGGCCAGGCGGGGCGTCTACCATCCCAAAACAGGCAGAGCTGTCAATCACTGATTGGTCATTAACTCTGGGTGTTAAATATTTATACTTTGAATGGTTATCAAAGGAATTTCCACCTGCTGCACTTTCCCCTAATGCCTGATAACACTGATACAAACACACACACACCCACAGTACCATCACAAAAACACACACATACACACACTCACACACTGTACCATCACACACACACATACGTCACACACTGACTAACAAATAATAAACTTTAATTATACAGCACTTATAAAAACAGTTATAAATTAAAACACACACACACACACACACATGCACAAACCAGAGCTGAAATGGACCTTAACTCTAAGCAGGAGACTTTTATTTCCTTTTTAAATGGCATTTCTACAAGCTCAGCGGGCCAAGAAACAGAGATAGTAAAAAAGGCATCTCTCCCTCTCTTCCCTCTCTCCCTCTCCTCCCTCTCCTACCTCTCTCTCCCTCTCTCCCTCTCCTGCCTCTCTCCTCTCTCTCCTTCTCCACCCTCTCCTCCTTCTCCTACCTCTCTCTCCCTCTCCACCCTCTCCTCCCTCTCTCCCGCCTCTCTCCCTCTCTCCCTCTCCTCCCTCTCTTCCCTCTCTCAGCACACAGAGGGCTGAGCGCCAGACACACACATGGAAGCCGTAAATTTGGGGGAGAGCTAAAACAGGCACCCCCCCTTACCCCACCCCCGCCCAACAGGCGATTCTTCGAAAGCTACTACCCTGGGACTGAGTCTCAGCTCAGGGCGGGCGGGGGCCTGGGGGGCTTGTTCTGAGAAAGACTGCGCTCCAGCACTTTATGGCTGCCTGGAGACGGTGAGGGGGGGGCGTTGGGGTGGGGGGGGCCTCACGGCCATGGGGCCAGAGGCAGGACTCTCAGCCAATAAAAACACTGCTGCTGGAGCAGAGCAGTGAGTGAGCTCAGTCTGCCCGGCGACAAGCTCATACACTCATTTTGGCCTTCACAGGGCCACCTATTCCTGACCCAGCATTAGCCTGACCCAGCGTTAGCCTGACCCAGCGTTAGCCTGACACAGCTTCTCCTGAACTGGCTTCAGGCTGGCACACCTAGCCCTAGGCTAACACCGTTCGATTCACAGCAAACTAGACACTGGCAGCTGTTAAGTGGGGGTCAGTTCAGCAGGGGGGGCAAAGATACAAAACCTCACCAAATCTGACCGAACGAATGAGAACAGACAGAACCGAACCGAAGGCAGCTCCTGGAACCCTGAGCAGGGCTCACACACTGGATCTCTCCGGTTTACTCACTTTGGGGTTTGAGGTTTTTAACAAGAGCACAGAGTTCCACCCAGCCCTTCACGGCTGCTCACCTTTCCCCTAAAAGCACGCTGTTCCCACAGAGTCTTTGGAAGCCTCCCCCGATTTGGGGGATAAACACCCCGCTGGCGGCCCGGCGTGGCTGGTTTATGACTCTTCCCTGTTTCCCAAAGCCGGTCTGGTATGGGGCGGGGCAGCCTGCTGATGTCCTGCAGCCCCCCCATTTTAAGGGGAGATCTCAGGCCGTAGGGCCACCCACAAACACTCCCCACCACCCCGCCACCCCCCCTGCCCGCACCCCCGCCACCCCACTCCCCCCACCCCCGCGGCCAGGGGTCCAAGACCTGTGCTCCTGTCTCCAGAACCCTCTCAGCGTTTCCCCAGCTGAACAATGAGCCTAAAATGCACATAATATGGCCACTTATATGACACCAGAGACATGCAGGTGGGGGTTAGAGCCTTACCTGTATGTAATGGGGGCGGGGCTGGCCTGGGTGTCAATGGGAGGGGTCTTTGGGGCCGGGGCTGATTGGACGGCGGCGACATCATCACAGGCTCCTGATACTGGGCACAGCTGCTGGGGAAAGGGTCCCTCTGGCCCCCCCGCTCAGCGGCCCCCGGGATCCAGCCCACCAGCTGGGGGCGCTGCTCCTCCCCCCCCGGGGCGCCTGCCACCCTGTCCGGCAGGACGTCCTGAGGCTGCAGGGAAAGGTCTTCCTCCCGGTTCCCTCCGCAGGCATACAACGCCCCGCACTGCAATCCTTTGGCGGCCATTTTGTCAGACGAATGTGCACCAGGCAAAAAAAAACACTTAAAAAAAATAAATGTTTTTTATCTTAAAAAGATAAAAAAAATATTCCGGAAGGTTCCAACTGTCTGGGGCTGGCGGGGGTGTTCAGAGGGACGGAGGCAGATGGAACCGATTCCTGCTGCACACGCCCCCCCCACCCCCCAAATCAGCCGAAGCCTATGAACATGGCCGTCTGAGAAGTGGGCGTGGCTTGGGCACGGCAAGTGTGCGCAGGACCAGGGAGGGGCCGGGAGGCCGGGGGGGACCAGGGAGGCCAGGGGGGGGGGGACCAGGGAGGGACCAGGGGACCAGGGGGGGAAGGGGCGGGGTTTGACGCGGGAGTCGCTCACACCTGGCCTGTGTTGGTGGGAAAAGGCCGTTTCCTCAGCTTGAAGCCCCTGTTTAACCAGACGATGGAGCAGAGGGACCAGGAGGACAGCATGCTCTTTCCAGCAGTGGCGGGGGGTCTCTCTACAGAATGGCCTGGATGGGGTGGAGTGGGGGGGCCTCTGCAACAGTCCCCAGGTGGGGTCGGGGGGGCCCTCTCCAACAGCCCCCAGATGGGGTGGGGGGGCTCTCTACAGCAGGGCCTGGGTGGGATGGGGTGGGACCCTCTACAGCAGGGTAGGGGGGAGGGGTCTCTCCAGGTGGGGGAGTCTGATTTTCTCCTCCTGCAGGGGGCGCTCTCCTCTTAAACCTTCACAGCTCTTCTGTGGCACGACCTGGGGGGCATGGGAAAATGAGACCATGTCATTTAGCCACACCCCCTTATACCCAAACTAAACCACACCCCCTCATACCAAAACACACACTAAACTACACCCGCCATATACCCAAACACACATTAAACCACACCCCCCATATACCCAAACACACATTAAACCACACCCCCTTATACCCAAACACACACTAAACCACACCCCCATATACCCAAACACACATTAAACCACACCCCCCATATACCCAAACACACATTAAACCACACCTCCTTATACCAAAACACACACTAAACTACACCCCCTTATACCCAAACACACGTTAAACCACACCCCTTATACCAAAACACACACTAAACTACACCCCCTTATACCCAAACACACTTAAACCACACCTCCTTATACCCAAACACACATTAAACCACACCCCCTTATACCTAAACACACACTAAACCACACCCCCTTATACCCAAACACACATTAAACCACACCCCCTTATACCCAAACACACACTAAACCACACCCCCTATACCCAAACACACATAAACACACCCCTTATACCCAAACACACACTAAACCACACCCCTATACCCAAACACACTTAAACCACACCCCCTTATACCCAAACACACACTAAACCACACCCCCATATACACAAACACACATTAAGCTAGACCCCCCAGGATCATTTTACCTGGGCATCCAAATTTGCTCATACACACACACACACGCACGCACACACGCACAGACACACGCACACACACACACACACACACAAACAGACACAGACAGACCTGTGCTCCACAGTATATAAAAGCTCCGCGCTGTCTCCAGGGGAAACGCAAAGAAAGCTTTGAAACAGCGTGCGCCAACTGCGGCCATTTTACACCCACAAGAGAAAGCAACACGGTAACAAAGAATGATTCAGTGCAACGTTTAAACCCGTCAGATTCCAACATCAAAAGATCTCACTTAAGCAAATGTCACATTAGCACAACCCACTGAGATGGAGCCAAACTCGCCCCATCGCACAAACTCTGTTCCACTTGCAAACGGATCCAAATGTGAAAATGCAGATAAAAAGTTCAGAAGAGACACAACAGCAAGTGTTCGGTTAATATAACGAGGAGAACGACTGCGCCTCTGCCAAGTGATACATACGGTCGCAAAAGCAACAACGAGCAAAGACCGAAGTGGAATCTCATTTCCTCTATTTCTGGAGCTGCACCAGTGCGGACCCTGAACACACAGAGCAGACCCTGAACACACAGAGCAGACCCTGCAGACCCTGAACACACAGAGCAGGCCCTGAACACACAGAGCAGACCCTGCAGACCCTGAACACACAGAGCAGACCCTGAACACACAGAGAAGAACCTGAACACACAGAGCAGGCCCTGAACACACAGAGAAGAACCTGAACACACAGAGCAGACCCTGAACACACAGAGCAGGCCCTGAACACACAGAGCAGACCCTGCAGACCCTGAACACACAGAGCAGGCCCTGAACACACAGAGCAGACCCTGCAGACCCTGAACACACAGAGCAGGCCCTGAACACACAGAGCAGACCCTGAACACATAGAGCAGGCCCTGAACACACAGAGCAGACCCTGAACACACAGAGCAGGCCCTGCAGACCCTGAACACACAGAGCAGACCCTGAACACACAGAGCAGGCCCTGAACACACAGAGCAGACCCTGAACACACAGAGCAGGCCCTGAACACACAGAGCAGACCCTGAACACACAGAGCAGGCCCTGCAGACCCTGAACACACAGAGCAGATCCTGAACACACAGAGCAGACCCTGAACACACGGAGCAGGCCCTGAACACACAGAGAAGAACCTGAACACACAGAGCAGACCCTGCAGACCCTGAACACACAAAGGAGAACCTGAACACACGGAGCAGGCCCTGCAGACCCTGAACACACAGAGCAGGCCCTGCAGACCCTGAACACACAGAGCAGACCCTGCAGACCCTGAACACACAGAGAAGAACCTGAACACACAGAGCAGACCCTGAACACACAGAGCAGGCCCTGCAGACCCTGAACACACAGAGCAGACACAGGTATACTAAGCAATGCTCGTGTGTCACAGGCTGGTGGTGCAGAGGGGGGTTAATCGCGTGATGGGGCTCTCTAAATGGGCAGAGTTTGCTCGGCTCCTTCCTGAGGGGGAACACACAGCCATTGGCCGTGCGGCACTTCCCCAGCTTTCTGTCAGACCCGACCCGACAGACCCGACAGACCTGACAGACCCGACCCGACAGACCCGACAGAACCGACAGACCCGACCCTGTCAGAACCGACAGACCCGACCCTGTCAGAACCGACCCTGTCAGACCCGAGGCGGAACGGGTCCGGCGTGGCCCCACAGGCACAGACGTTCCCGGGGCTTCTGCGACCGTCGGCGTTCCCAGAGACCGGGGGGAGGAAATCCCGGAAAACGAGGCCTCCCTCTTCTCGGGAGAGACAGAATTCCAAAGACGGGTCGGGATCCTCCACCGCCCCCCCACCCCTCCCCCCCTCCCTTTCCCGCACAGTTCGGTGTACTTACAAATTCCTCCACATGAGCATTTGATTGAGATCAAGTGAGCCAAAGCAGACAGGCTGTATTACATCTGAACTTAAATCTGAATGTGCTAAAGATAAAAAGATAAAAAAAAAAAAAAAAAAAAAAATTAAAAAATTTTGTTCAGACTATCTTGTTTCTCCTTATTGTATGCATCATAGTAAAGGCTTTTTATCTACATGTTGTTCAATGGACTTAAGCGGACTTGATCCTGAGTTTGGTTTGGTTACTCTGTTGTAAGCGTCAGCTAAATACCTATAATGTAATGTAATGTAATGTAAACTAATACCAACTGAGAAACATACACCCTTCAAATAAACATTTTTTTTTAAATTCACCTTTAGCATCGGGTCCCTGCTGCAGAAAGATCCTCATATTCTCTCTGCAAACACTCCAACCACCAGAAACCAGAAACCAGAAAAATGCCATAAAAGGACTCAACTCTTGTGCACCACACCTCTGGTACCGATGATAAATAATCTACAGGACCTGCATGGCACTTCTGTCACGACTTCCAACCCCTTCCAGCGGCTGGTGCAGCTGTGTTCTGGAGTCTTCTATCTTTAAGACTGAGTCACGGTAAAAGGCACCCTTTCAACGGCAGAACCGGGCGATCGGCTCGGCGGTCAGAACCAGAAGGATCCGCGCCACAGAGGAGAAGTAGGGCAATGCTTCTGTGGACCACACACCTCCAAACCATCCCCGGACCTCCAGCTTCAAATCAATCATCCGGGACAGAAACGGTGAGATTCTGGTGAACACTCAACTCGTTCGTTTCCCCCCCTCCAAAATGGCGCAGTGCAGGAGCGCATCAGGGACCGGACAGAGGGGGGGGGGGGCGGCGGGGGGAGCTGTCCCCGTTCGGCCCTCCGTAGGTCTACGGGACGTCCCGGGGACGGGGGAAGGAGTAGCCCGGGGTAGCGCGGTGGCCCGCGGGCGTCTCTGACGGGTGTGGGGTTTTTCGGCCCGGGGGGCAGAGGTGATGTTGAGGGTTTTCACAGCGGAAAACCAAGACCAAAATGGCGCACCGTGCGAGGGATCAGGGAACCTGAAGGATTACGCTACAGTGGGGGGGTGTGTGGGGGGGGGGGGGGGTGCGACAGAGCTACAACCGCCATGTTGTTCCAGACCTCTTTCCCTGCGTTAAGATGAGAGAGGCTTTACTCACAAAGCGATGAGTCACAGATTCGAGAGAGAGAGAGAGAGAGAGAGAGAGGGAGAGAGGGAGAAGACCACTGAGTTTTTGTGGGGAGTGGGAGAGAGGAGATTCAGGGTGTTTTTGGTGATATGTTCCGCCCCGTGATGAATCGGAATGAAAAGCGCAATCACAACACGCAACCGACCTTTAAAATGGAGGTTGGTCTTCGAAAGCTCAACACAGCAACGACACGACACAGCATCACACCACCCAGCCCCCAAAAAAACAAAATCCTCTTTCAAAACTGCAGATTCTTTCACTCCCAAAAAAACAAAACAAAAAAAAACCCAAGCAGGGCATCGCCTCAACAGGATGTTGGAGGGAACTCACTCTTCCGTTTGTTTCCCCCCAAAATTAGAAGTGATAAACTAGCCCAACTCCCCTACCTCTCCTTCCCCAGCACCCAAAAACACGTCTTCGCACTCGAGACGCAGCTCACAAGGACGCGGGTCGACGGCCCTCGCCGGGCGCCCCCTTCCCGAGAGCGGACGGGGGTTCGGTGGCGAAAGCGCTCTCCGTAAAGGCTATCCACACAGACGGCATTTCGCAGGGTAACACTCACCCCCCAGCTCTGGGCACGGAGAACTGGACCGGCACGGCACAGCAGGACTGCAGTTCCAACAACCTCCGTCCGGAAGGGGGGGTGGGGGGGGGGAGGGCGGCTGGGTGCGGGGAGGGGGGGGGGCGGTGGAAAGAAAGTGCCAGCGAACACGTGGCACCGGCAAGCCCAACCAGAGCCAGCCATTCTCACGCCATCTCACCCCCCCCCCTCCGAAAAATCCATCTTTACCGCCCCCCCCCCCCACACCCTCCATTTTATTTAAACTCAACCTCGCCGTCGACATGGCTGATTCTCCCGCCAGCTCGGCACTTTTTCAGTGTCGTCATGGTCTTCTTGATGTCAAAAAAAAGTAAAACTTTAATTAAATTAAATTAAATTAAATTAAATTAAATTAAAATAAATGAAACTCAAATGCCACCGGTACAACCAGTCCCACAACTTAAAGGGATGAGCATCATCTCCACTGCTATAGTCCAGCACCGGGGAAGCAAGGACCGTTTCTCTGAGCAGCAGTGCGCCTTCTCAACCTGATCTGGTCTGATCTCTCCCTCCTTCCCTCTCCCCACTTCCCTGGTTTGTAGGGTGCACTTTGTTCACAGGAGTATCCGCGCAAAAAAGAGTAAATAAATAAATAAATAAATAATAGGAAAGCCGCTGTTGCTAGCGGGAAGAGAAGCAAAGCGGTCTCCTGGATTCCTATTGGCCGGCGTGCGACCACGTGAGGAGGAATCACCAGAGTGGCTCCAACAAATCAAGGAAATGTTCTAATATTAGAAAATGTATCTAGGCAGTGATCAAGCATCTGACCTCGTAACTCCACCTTCTTTACACTTGGATTACCAGCATCCAGGGAACACGCTAATTCTACATTTGCGTGACAAAAGCAATAAATGTGACCAGATTTTAAAAATTGTCAAGTATACCTTTATTCTTTTTTCCCCCAAAAAATTGTGAAACACCAACTGCCAGTCAATCTTCATTACTTCTGTCCCATTTTGGATACTTTCAGGCCGACAGTTTCTTCATTCATTAAAATGTGAGTAGGTCTATTTTAACGTTTCCTTTATATTGTATTATTAACCTTAACATTGTGTTATTAATATATACGCCGTACGCCAGACCAGAGACGTCCCTCCAGGTGAGTTAAACGAGTAGGATCTTACCTTCAAAAACACGTATAGCTACAGTCTTGCTCCACATTACCAGATTTTATCCGACTTGTGTTTCGCTTTGTACTGACAGGAGATGCGGACACTTGGGAATGTGTAGAAGACGGTTCTGTGAAGAGAAAACGACGTTAAAAGTAAAATTATACTTTGAAATATAGCCGCGTCTTGTTAAAAAAAACGCCAGTAAAAATGTAACTGAATAATGCACAATAATATAAAAGGCTGAATAGTTCATTTCAATTGTCAGTCGTTTCTTTGACTATAACGAGCTATGACGAAATAGTTTGGCTTTCTGTTATCGACGGAAATAATTAAAAAACTACGGGGGGGGGGGGGGTTGCAAATATATAGACATATGGTAACAGTCTTCTGTGCGTTCTCCCGAGACTATGGACTGATTGTTCGAATCGTTTAAAATAACACACACCATCCCCCACTGTCTCCTAACCGGTCAGCCAACGCGGTCGGCTCAGACTGAACGCAGACAGGTAGTCACGTTACCGAATCCCGGTATGCACGAATGTGAAATTCTGAAATAATTTTGCTAACAAAGTGTTGTGCTGATTCATTCTGGCTTCGTTTGCTTTGAGATATTTTTCATAGGATATTTTCCCACGTCAAATGCTCAACGTTAGCTAATGTTTTAGATTAACATTAAATTAAATCAGATGCAACTAGCCAAACTTACTGTAAAAATATTAAATATGAAACAAATAGTCAGAACGCGCCATTTCACGTTAAACACATTGTCGAGACTATACAGAGAAATGTGCATTAATTCTAATTGCTTGACCAGCTGGGTATATATAGTTTACTAACGTTAACGTTATTCTTTACGGCAAAGCAAATCTTGTCAACTGTTTTGCCCTCAAGCGTAACGTGGCCAACTCTTATTGCGCACGATTTTTATCCGGCGAACTTCAAAGCGGCCAGAGATGTGTTTGGTTATAAAACCAATCACAGCTTTTCACTAGCTAAAGATCTATTATTACAATATAAACCTGTCGTGGAAATACCCTGCAAACCAGTTCGTCCAGCCAGTTACGCCTATCCGTAATAAGTTCATGGTATCGGCTATTCAGGTAATATCTGGCTGTCTGGCCGAACGCAAGTTTCCCTTGTTGGCTATTCTAAGGATTACGCAGATGTTGGAGAGAGTACCCTCAGTAAAGTGGCCAACAAGATTAACGTCAGCTAGCTATTTCTCGAACGTTTTAATTGCATGGTTTTCCCTCCACCGATGCGAAATGCCCAAACCCAGGTTTCTGTTCGCCAGGATGTTATGGATAATACAGAAAAGTTAGGGAGCCACGTGTCAATGCATGTAATCTACCGAGCTGGCGAGACGGTTCCCGTTATTAGGAAAAAATGTTCCTTAACACACGGTTAGTTCCGGTGTCAATAATGTTATTTGCATGGCAGTATATGTAACGTTGCTCGGGCATCAGCAGTAGCGAACTGCAATCCGCACTCTAGACACATACAGCTACAAGTTGCAAAGTTATCCATGGCTAAACTAGCTTCCTAAACTCTACGCATCTATAAAGTCTGACGCACAACCAAGATTTTTTGCAGCACCAGCTACTAACATTGTATCCCAATGCAACATATAAACAGCCATGCACATATGTATGCTCTCCACCATCATTTTACAATTCGGCAAACATTACATTCCTATTGAATAAAAATGTTTTTTTTTTTATCTTACCCGCAAAAAATACTTTCTCCACGCTTCCAGATTTCTCGAAGCTAACCGAGAACTTCTCGCGTTATGACAGGACGAAAAGCTCGGTTTCCTCGAACTGCTATCCGCTTTAACCCTGGCATCAGACAGTTATTCCTCTCCCCCTCTTCCCCCCTGATGCCTCCTATCTCACAGCACATAACTTTCACCGCCCCGCGCAGCCATGTTCCAGCACCGCGGAGAGCTGGGAGACACGAATGTGGGATATACAAGCGTGGGGACAGGACTAGAGCGGAAACAGACGAACAAAGTCGGTAAAAGTCGGAATCCGCGGCACGGGGGCGCAACGCGTGGACGGTGCTTCCTCCACCAGCAAACTAGCAACACGCAATAGCCTCAGGCTGATGGAGTTGTGATGGTGATTACCCTGTACCCTTTTTTCTTCTTTTGGAGAAGTCATACAGAGGAAGAGATGAAAATGTATTTGAATAATCTGGTAGAACAATGAAAGATGAAATTACAAATGTCTACAGGTAAACAGTTATTTGCATCTGCAACCATCCATTAATCTAAAGCGAACACACACACTATATAGGCTAGTACAAACGTGAGAGTTGCTGAAAAAGTCTGAAAATCAGTCTGTATTCAGATTCTGGTATGAATTGTTTAACCAAAAGCCAATATGCAGACACTTCGTCCGGTTTGTTCATTCAGTTCAGTTTGAGGCAAAGGTCAAAGCTCTAGCTCTCTGCAGAGTCGAGGTCAGATGCTGAATGTGCGTCCCGCTCTGCTTTGATGACGTCAGAGGTTAGTCAAGAGTGCAGGTTGTACTTGGTTCGGTCCGAGAGGCATTGCCAAAAGTCCTCTCCCCCCTTCACTTTGCCCCTCAGGAGTCTTCAATCAAACATAGTTGTACATACCCACAGCCATGTTCATTGTGCAATAATTTATTCATACACTGCTCATATTTATTACATATTTATTCGTGCGTGATAGCACTACTGCTTTCTGTAGGTAAAACCTACTCTTGTTGTTGTTTGTCATTGTTGTTGTTGACATTGTTGAATGTACGTACAGCGTGAGTAGTTACCGTGAACCGCAGTCTAATTCCTTACATGTGTAAAAAGCATGTTTGGCCAATAAACCTGATTCTGATTCCGATTCTCTGATTCGGGAGTGGCGCGGAAACAGAACCGTCCTCGAGACGGTGGAGGTCTGAGGCAGCGGCGGCCGGCCAACGTTTAACGGTTTAACTTTGGATAAACGGCTCCCTTCGACAGCGAGTCCAGGGCTGCCAAACGAGCAAAATAAACGCGAGCTGGTTCTGCGGTCACGGCAGAACTCAGCGTTTTAATCCGCTTCCCCCGTGTTTGCGCGGGGAACTGGGCAGTGTGATTTAGAGCAACCCTGCGAGTGATTCCAAGTAGATACATTCTTGTTTTATCAGTTTTTTTTTATTTTTTGCGCTGAAGAACACTTAGAAAGGGAAACAGCATATGGAACGCCATCTTTATAGATCAATTTAAAACCATAATAAAAACACAATTGTATGCTTTAATGTACAATTTTGCCTCCAGGCCATCAAAAACGGAGTGAAATGAACATGGTTGGTTTCCGGATGTGCATTAGGCCTGAGAACATCCATGATCAAAACTGAGATCACGTGTGCAATAAACACAAATAAACTGAAGCAAAGAGCTCTCGCACCCACAGTCTGCATATCTGCACCAGTTTAGCACACAGAACATCGGTGAGAGGTAACCCTGGCAGCACAAACAGCACCAGCTGTTCAAGGCAAGTCACTGCAAAGTCTCACATAAAACTGCACTCCGCCCAAAAAAAGCAGACCCAATACAAGCATCACTGAGCTGTTTCATTTCAGTTTAATAGCAGCCTCTTAAGCTTATTTTACATGTGAAGACTGGAGTCACCTGTTCTCAGGGTCAGTAGGGGTGCACAGAGCACGTTCAATCGCGTTTAGTCAGGACACGCGAGCTGAACATTCACCACGGTGCAAAAAAAAGTACAAACATATCAAAATATACACAGATGCACGTACAGCTCCAAACAAGGGACGAGCAATCAGAAGAAAGGAGGATGGGTTTAAACGTGTGCGCCTTCCTCTGTTGTAAACGCTGATTACTTTCAAGTAGTAAAGAAACAGGAAGTCTGTAAACAGTGGACAGGACAGAGGTGGAGAAGCAGGGTTGAGTAGACTGTTATAGGGGGATGAGTTGGGGGATAAGTAACAGTTTGAGGGCAGAGGTGGAGAAGCAGGGCTGAGTAGACTGTTATAGG